>NW_024067781.1:260000-560000 GCF_009389715.1 Phoenix dactylifera | reverse complement strand
CACGATGTAGAATGTTAAACCTTATACTAGATTTAATGAATAAATTGAGACTTATCTTTAATTATGTGTCAACGCACCCATTTGTATGAAAGTTTCATTTGTTCCATGGGTAGCTTGGCACACCTACATCTACACCCTCATATTTTTATTTTGGGTACCCAAGCTTGCTTGGGTCCTTGAGGGTTAGTGCATATGGTTCCTTTTGGAATCCAAATCTGTTTAATAGTAATAACTTTAACATTTGATTTATTCGTATTAGAACCATAGGTAAAGTTTTTATGCCCAATCTTTTTATGTTTGAAATAAGTTATCTTATTTGATGGTTTGCTTGGCGAATTGATAACCTTTTTCTTTAGGGGTTTATTGTTGAGCAAAGGAATCCAGCCAAGTCTTGATTTATCAAAAACAGCATGTTGGCTTTCAAACATCATTTTTAATCTTTTTGAACTTACAGTTAATTTGTTAATAAAAGATTTCAGTTGGTTAACTTCTTCACTTAAGTTTTGATTTTCTTTAATTAAATTCTGATTTTTCTGAATCAATTCTTCTGAATTTAACCTTAAGCGTTCATTCTCAGAATTTAATTTGTCTTTTATTTTAGCGGAAGAATTTTTTTCTTCTGACGTTTTCAGATTTAGCTTTTTAAGATTTTTATTTTTCATAGCTAATTTTCTACATTCACCATACAAATCATGAAAAGCATTTAATAGTTTATCATAAGAGAATTCTTCTTGAAATTCATTAGGTGTAAAATCAGATTCAGATTTTACCTTATCTTCTTGTGCCATAAAGCATAAGTTAGTTACCTCTTGTAGTTCTTTGGAGCTAGTATCATCATTGTTGCTCCTAACTTTCATTTTCTTGCTTGACTCTTCCTTGGTCAAGGTTTTCTTGCTTTTTATCTCTTTCTTCCTTTCTTCTTGCTTCCTCTTCTTCTGTCTTTAAAAAGCTTTTGAATTTTTCGGTGTTTGGGTATGGATCCTTATTTTCATCACCGAATTCTTCATTTATTGTTCTTTCTTCCTGATTGGGAGATTCAACATCTTTTTCTGCAGGCTCATTGTTAGTATGTAATTGAAGCACATGTGAGCTAATCTGAATTTTGTCATAAATATTTTCTAAAGTATCCCAGATCTCCTTTGCAGATAAGCATGTAGAGATTTCATTAAATTCAGTTTTATGGATAGGACAATATAGTATGTTCATAGCATTAGCATTCAATTGTGCTAAGTCTTTTTCATTAATAGTGTGAGAGAGTGAGTGAGGGCCATTTGTTATGATATTCCATAACTCATAGTTTTGTGATTGAACAAAGATTTTCATTCTAGCTTTCCATTGGATATAGTTATTTTCATCAAACAGTGGAGGTCTGTTTATGGAAAGTCCCTCGGTAAATAACATATTATGCGGGGTTGCCATGATCTTTGGCTCTAGTCGGTTAAGACTATATATGACAAGAGAGCACCTGCTCTGATACCACTTGTTGCCCAAGGTGACAACCCAAGAGGGGGGGTGAATTGGGTTTTTCTGAATTTTTGGTGTTTTAAATGTTTTCTTAGTTAAGTGCGGTGGAAGCTTTCTTAAGTTACTTGTGTGAACTTATCCTAGAGCAAGAATCAAATATAAAGCAAGAATAAATACAAGAACAAGCACAACACAAACAAGATAATGTATAGTGGTTCGGTACACCTCAAGCACCTACGTCCACTCCCCAAGCCTTTTCTTGGGAATTCACTATAATCCCTCGGATTACAGTTGGATTGTTTTCCGGGATCACAATCCAAAATCTTTACAATTTGATTTTTCGGGATCACCAATAACTTATGTTGGTTTTGCTTAAAAACCAACAACCTACACCATTGGTTTTACGGGCGCACCAACAAACCTATACCGTTGGTTTTACGGGCTCACCAACAAACCTATACCGTTGGTTTTACGGGCTCACCAACAAATCTATAATGTTGGTTTTATGGGCTTACCAACAAACCTTACAACAAGAATAAAGAACAAAGATCTAAAGCTCCTAAATGAGCAAATAAAACAATTATAAGCTACAAAGAAGAGTTTAGAATATAGTTATCGCTTTAATAATGCTCTTCTCTTCTTTGTCAAGATTGCTTCACTCTTCAAGGATTGGTGGAGCTCTTAATGTCTCTTGGAATCTGCTCAACCACTTTCTTTTGGCTCTTGAATGAAGCAATTGAATGAAGCAAGGGTTTTCTCTTGAATGGACTTGATGATTTTCCAAAGCTTGCTTCCTCTGATGAATACTCCCTCTTAAATACTTCTCCAACCTCCAAATAGTCCTTCCTGACCGTTGGATTGAAGAAACTAGCCGTTTATAGCCGTTGGGAGTCCAAAAAGCACTTCTGCACAACTAGCCGTTATGCTTCTGCCCGTGCTTGGGTCGACCCAAACTTTCCTGGGGTCGACTCAAACCACTGTTCATCAGACTTGGGGTCGACTCAACTTTCACTGGGGTCGACCCAACTTTCACTGGGGTCGACTCATGCTACATTGGGGTCGGCCCTCTCAGGAAACACAGAACCTTATATTTCAGCCGTTTTTCACTGGGGTCGACTCAAGGTTGGGTCGACTCAAGTTCAGTTAGGGTCGACTCAAGGTTGGGTCGACTCAAGTTCCATTGGGGTCGACCCTCTCAGGGATTCCAGAGACTTGTTTTCTTGAGGCTTGAAGATGGGGTCGACTCAACTTTCACTTGGGTCGACCCAAGTACTGTTCATCCGTGCCATAAGTGCTAGAATGTTTCTAAAGCGTGCCAGGGTCGATTCCATCTCTTCTAGGGTCGACTCCTACTCTGTGCCAAGTGTTCCAAAGGCGTGCCACTTCATTCCAAGGCGTGCCAATGTATCGGGGTCGACTCCAAACTAATTGAACATACCTGAGATAGTGAGGCCTAGGAGAGAGAAAAACTATCAGGATTAACCAAGACGTAGAGTCAAACTTCAAGGTAGACAAAGAGTCCATCCGGTACCGGTCCCAGGCCGGACCGGTACATACCGGCCGGTACGGACCGGTACAGCAGACCATGCAAAAAATCTATTCAAAGGGCCTTGATTCTAAATTCAAAATCTTTCAAGGCTGAACTGAAAGAGAATACATGCTTGTACACCCCGTTGCCTATCCCTAGTGGCCTTTGGAAGGATATCCCCATGGACTTCATTGCCGGATTACCCGTGACTGCTAGGAAGGTTGATTCGATTTTTGTTGTGGTGGACCGGTTTTCAAAAATGGCACATTTCATTCCATGTGAGAACACATACATCTCATATAGCACATTTATTTTTTAAAAAAATTGTTAGACTGCATGGTATTCTAAGATCATTCACATCTGATAGGGATACAAAATTCACTAGTTATTTTTGGAAAACTCTTTGGAGCAAATTAGGAACAAAACTAAACTTCAGCAGTGCTTATCACCTCCAAATAGATGGTCAGACAGAGGTTGTGAACCGTACACTCGGTAATATGCTTAGATGTTTGGTTAGTGAGCGTCCTACTTAGTGGGATTTGGTTTTAGCACAGGCTGAATTTGCATACAATAGTTCTATAAATCATACTATTGGTAAGTCTCCATTTGAAATCATCTATGGTTTTCCTATTCCACATATACTCGATCGTACTTCCATTTCCTATCATGGTCGGATAAGTGTTGAAGCAGAGGACAATATTGAGCTGGTTCGTCACATCCTACGGGAAGTGCATCAACGCTTGACTCCAGTGCCAAGTATAAGGACGATGCTGACCGTCATCGCAGGGAGGTTCACTTTGCAGAGGGCGATCTAGTGATGGCCTATTTCAGGAGAAAGAGATTTTCATTGGGTAGTTATTAGCAAACTCAGCCCGAAAAAGTATGGTCCATTCCGCATACGTTGAAAGCTGAGGAAGAATGCCTATTTATTGGAGCTTCCAGACAACGTTCAGACTTTCCCAATTTTCAACGTCGTCGACCTATACCAGTTCAATAGAGATCCACCAGAGGCGGTTGCAGTTCCAGAGCTACCCAGCACTAGTCATGTTTAGGCTTGGATTTTCAATCGAGTCATGTACTAGTACTGCCAGCAAAAATGATCCACCTAGGTGTGATAGGAAGTCTAATCCAATTTTAAACCACCATACTTAATTGCTTGAGCCTTAGCCTTTCTTCAATGCCCACGGTCATCACTCATCTCTATGAACGAAGGAGGATGGATGATAGTCTTGAAAATAGAATTGTGCATGTATGGAAGGAGGGAAGTTGGAAAAGAGAAAAAAATATCATTTGGATAATTTGTTTTGCAAGGAACATAGCAAGTTGGAAAAATACAAGAAGGCCCCAAAAGCTCTCAAGAAAAGTTGGAAGAAAGCTGCACTTCATTGGTCCAAGTTTCAAGTTCAAAGGATTCAAGTTGGAGGAACAATTCTAAAGAAAAACTTAAAGAACTGTCCTCGAGTCGACTCCTGGAAGTTCAGAGTCAACTCTGGCGCTCTGGAGTTTCAAGGAACAGTGCTCGAGTCGACTCCGGGACTCTGCGAGTCGACTCCGACTGAGAACAGACAAAAAGACAGAGAGCTGATTTTCAGCGCTACAGTGCTCGAGTCGACTCCTACTTCAGCGCTACAGTGCTCGAGTCGACTCCCAGCTACCGTGCCGGCAGACTCTTATTCACGAGTCGACTTCTAATTCAGCCGAGTCGACTCCTACTTCAGCCGAGTCGACTCCTACTTCAGCCGAGTCGACTCGAGCACGCTGGGAGGCATAATGGCTAGTTTTTTCTCAACTCCAATGGCTTTATTTTTGTCTCTAACGGCTAGATCTTTGTTCCCACGCCATCCAAAGCTATAAAATCAAGAGGAGAGCTAGGGAAGAAGTTAAGGAAGTGGGAGAAAACACATAGGGAATAGATTTCAAAGAGATTTCAAGAGTAACCTCCCAAAAGCACAAAAGGGCCATTCAAAGCAAAAGAGAGAGAAGAAGAGCATCCGAGTGAATCCCAAAGCTTCCTCTCCAACTGTGTGCTGCCTCAGTGATCCTCTACCTCGTGCGAAATCAGAAGAGGGTCAAGTAAAGAAGAAGCCGAGTCCCTTCATCTACAAAACTTGTTTGAGGGCTTCTCTTTACTCTATTTGTTTACATTGTTATATTTGCTTGTTTAAGAAGCTTGTATTTGTTTTAAACTCTTGTTCTAATATCTTGTGACTTGATTCAATCAAGGGATTGAATCAAGGAATTAAGGTTTGTTGGTGAGCCAAAGGGAAAACCAACGGTGTAAGGTTGTGGTTGGTGAACCGGGGAAAACCAACTGGGTTTGATTGTCACCCCGGAAAAACAATCGGTTGGTTCTAGTCGGTGAGCCTATGAAAACCGACTGAGTTCGTTGTGATCTCGTGAAAACAACAAGTTAGGTTGTGAGCTTGTAAAACAACCGGCTGTAATCTGAGGGATTATAGTGAAATTTCCAAGAGGTCTTGGGGAGTGGATGTAGGTGCTGGGGTGCACCGAACCACTATACATCTTTGTGTTTGTGATGCCTTATTTCTTGTGTTTCATGCTTTACATTCATACTTGATTGTGTAATATCTCTAGTTTTGTTTCCTATTGATTTATAAGTGATTGTTTAGAACTTGCTTAGCTTCCACTCCATTCTTACCATTCACATAGATTAAAATTGATCATACAACTATAAGTTAATTTTAGATCAATTGCACCCTAAAGCCATAGTATAATTGCTCTAGCTTAATTTTCCACTACTTGTAATTGCCTAGAGCTTAAGTAAGTAATATCTTATCATCCCGCTGCATTCAATTTAAAGTAAAAATTAGAAAACACAACTTTTAGAAAACCCAATTCACCCCTCCTCTTGGGTTGTCACCTTGGGCAACAAGTGGTATCAAAGCCTCGTGCTCTAATATTGATTGTTAATCTAACGATCAAAGAGACAAAGATCATGACAACTCAAATAGATAGTTTTCTAGGAGAGGGACAATTAATTGATAAACCTTCACTATTTAATGGCATAAACTACACACATTGGAAAGCACGCATGCGCATTTTTATTCAAGCACATGATTATGATTTATGGAGTATCATAGTCAATGGTCCACACACAAACACTAATCATAATAAGAAAATGGCTCAGCAAATTGCAAAAGCCATGAATATTTTATATTGTGCATTAGATGATAGTGAACTTAATTGCATATCCTTTTGCACAACTGCTAAGGAAATATGGAATATGCTTGAAGTCAAATATGAATGCACTAACAAATCTGATACAACATGTGTAGAAGAAGAGCAGTATCATATTGTAAATCCATGCTTCGTGGCACATGAAAATGAGATACATGAGGTACATGCTGAAACTGAAAGCGATATTGCATTTGATGAAACTTCATGATGCCTTTACTTTGGTATATCATCTGTTTGTAATAACAATTTGACTTAACTGATGTAAAATCTGGGTACTCTTGATGTCTTTAAGGAGTTTTGAGTTGAGGATTCTGAGTTCTTGGACAGTAACTTTTTGGTATATTAAGCACTGACAGCATTGACTGGTTGGTGAGAAAAGATAGAATGGAAGAAAGCAATGATTAAGCGAATGTTGGGGAAAGTTTGTTGTTGGAATTCTTTTTCAAATTTCTCTTTCATTCTTGATTTGAGTAGTGCTAGCTATTAATATTATGATTTTCACTTAAACACCGATACATTTGGATAACCTTCATGTGTTTGAGCAGTTTCCTCTTTGGGGAGATTGGGAAGGAAGAAGGCCCATTGTGGGCCGTGAGCACTTTGATGGGCCGCTGGGCCCAGTCCACTGCAGGCCCAACTTGGGCTTAGTCCGCTGCAGGCCCAACTTGGGCCCAGTCCGGTTGGGCCCAGTTGGGCAGTACCCTTGTGGGCCCAACTTGGGCCCAGTTCAGATCCGAGCCCGGAACCCGAACCCGAAATCCGAACCCATTTGGCCAATAAATGAAATTTTGCAGTTAAGCCCTTGGCATTATATTATTTCACAAAAGGGTCTTCTGTAATTTGTATTTGATCCCTATAGAAAAGATCTATTATATAATGGTCCCCAACTATATTTATTTAGTCCACTCAAGCTTTATAGAATAGTACCCTGAAATTAAGTATTAGTCCCTGCAATAAATTTTATTGCATAAATGAACCAATTAGAAGCCAACCTTGGGGGCTCTATTTAGCTGGGTCTATGTGGGCCCATTGGACCGTGCCCGATATGGGCCCTATCGGGCCATGCCCATTATGGGCCAACTCTAGGCCCTGTTGGGCCGTGTCCAATAGTATTATTTTTGGATTTTGCAAAGTTCTGATATTAACAAGGAATTAATTAAATTTAAACAGGTGAACCTGATCCGCCTATCTGAAGTAGGGATTAAGCGAGAAGAAGTAACTTAATACTTCAAGTGTAATTTCCAAATTATTTGATAAATAGATTAAATTTTGATGAATGTTTTGTATTCTGTAAAATTGGTCAGGCATGTTAAATTTTATTTAAAAATTATGTTGTATGCTCTGAAATCCGTAAACTATGTTTGGAAAATTTATGAAATCTGTCTTATATATATATGTATTCTCAGCATGGCTATGATCTGTTCTGTTCTGTTCTGGCCCCGCCAATGGAGATTATAAGTTGGACCTGTCGACTTGTAATCTGTGAGGAACCGGTTTCGACACCGCGCCACCGGTGATTAGAATAGTGGTTTCTGAACATCTTTTTCACCGGTGACTAACAATAGTGGTTTCTGGCACTCTGTGCAACCCATGCCACTGGGTTACGTGGCCGTAGCCTATCATGTTGAGATTCTGGTATCTGAGTTTTTGGAAAAATGATAATAAGTTTTGAAAACAGTAAAACGATGTTATTTATGATTTATTCCAGTCATTATCCTGTGTTTTGATCTGATATGCTCTGACCCCACTTTGGGGTATTTTGTTGCTTACTGGACTAGTGTAGCTCATTATTTTATTTTCTCTTTTTTTCAGATCCAGAGGCTTGATCGCACGGGATTGGGGAGTGCGTTAGATTTTTCGATGATTTCTTCGATTTTGGGCATTTTAGTTAAATTAGTTTGGACATTTGAACTATGTTGGCATATGCTATTTTGAAATTTTGTAAGACCGCTTTTGAACAATTTAAATAATTATGTCATCTTTGAATAGCTGTATCTACTTTGATATGATCTGCTGCCTTGCGCGCCCGTGCGGCCCGCCGTGCGGGCGTGCGGCGTCTGCCGCACCTCAGGCTCGGGGCGTGACAATAAAAGTTGGCTTTTTTAGTTATTTTTTTTGCCGCATAAAGTCCTATTCCCACCTTCATGTGGAATTGATTATGTTAGGCAATCATTTTTTGATGGTTCAGTCTTGGAACAAACCTCATCTGTTTACTGTAGGAATTTATATCAATGAACATAGTCCACAAGTCATGGCACCTTTATTAGATGGTTTGTTGTGACAAAAAAGTGTTGCCCATACAAACTGGTTAGTGCTGATATAAAGGTTGTTCAAGGTGGTAATGTCGTTATTTATTCTCAAAATTAAAGGCTGCGACTCTATTTGGAAATGAAAATTCTGTGATCGATGCCTACTTTTAATTTGTCATCTTACCTTTGCTGATTTAAAATGGAGGAAGAGTCGTCCTGGGGGGAGGGGTGAGTTGGGTTGGGGTTAATTGATGTCCAGGTGCAACATCCGAGACAAATCTTACATAATGTTATCTCTCTGTAGTTTTCAGAAAATGTTTTTGCTTGTACATAATTTAAATTTGCTTTGAGCATTCTGTCAACTCTTTTTGAAGTTGCAATCTCGTATTTGAATGTGCAGATCACTCTTGTGCCTCCAACAGGTGCTCAGCAGTCCAATGCTACTACAGTGTAAGGGCATTCTCTTGACAGATCATGATTTATAATGTCCATTTGGGTAAACAAATTTTAAATGTAGGCCTTCAGCTATTGTTTCATTTGATAGGTCTGCTTCAGGTTACAAATTCTAATTTTTACATTATATCTGGCTACATATCTGGCATGAGCAAAATGTTCTTATGTTTCCATTGCTTGGTGTTAGTTGCGATATGCAATAGTTTCATTCTTTCTTTCTTTTTATTTTTTGTTGATGTTTAGACTTTACTTCTTAGCTAGAGAAAGAGTGGTGAATTATTTCTGAGCAGACAATGACTGATTCCATTGAACCAGGAACATCATTTCTCAAGAAACTAGTAAATCTATCCAATAGAATGCTGAAGGCTATACCAGCCTATAGAAGCACCCGAAAAACTAGTACAATTTTTTTGGCTAGTTCTGGTTCAGGAAGTCCTTTTTTTGTCTGCTTCTGCATCTGGTGCTTCCGACAAATAATTTTGAGTTCAGCATGTTTAGCATGACTAGTTAAATTTGAATGCCTGTTCCATAAAGGGATAAATTCAAGTGAAAGAAACATTTTATATAATGGAAATTTAAGTGAACTATTTTTTTTGTATTGCAAAGATATAACATTTATATATAATATACTTTTTCAACTTCAGTTTTTTGAGAAATCATTAAACTTGGTAATTTTGAAGCTTTGCCTACTGAATTCAAATTTTTTCCTTCATCTTTTAGTACAACTCAGAAGCAAAATTAATTTCCTCATATTTTTGAGATTAAGTGGATATTTAGTCAAAATGCATGTAGTTATTGAGCATTATATTTTGTTTAATATTATTTTTGAGAAATCTTTTGTACATAGTTGTTCATGTAGTCTTTATAAACTACAATAGCGGCCTTTTTGTAGTCCACAGCCTGTCAAGTGTCATGTATTTTTTTTTTAATCTTTCCCTTTTTTTTTACTCAATAATAAACGGAAAAACTGTTGAAAATATCTTACAGCCTATGTACTAAACTAGATAAAGAAATGCCCTCTATCTAGTATGATATTAAAGACCAAAATCTAACATAAAAAAGCATCTGATTAGGTTCCATCATATAGAAAAAGGTATTTTTAAAGTCAAGCTGATAGATTAGTTATCTGGCAGTGTAAGAAAATGTCCTTACTGCCTTGTTTTTGAGTGAGCCAGAGGCCACAAAGCAAGACTTCTAATGCTCATTTGAGCTATCCAATGATTCTTATTGTTCTAGATCCAAATTGAACATATAGGGATTTTCATTGATTGAAGGAGGGCAGGTTCTGCTGAAGTGACAGTGATCTAAGATTTCTTACATTTGACTGGCCAAAGATCATAGATTTGCCTTAGAAGCTTGACTAGTCCCACTTTTGTTGGTAGTCTTGTAATATCTGTTAGAAAAGAATCCCTCAAGGTAGTAAACATCTAAACTTTTGTAATGAGATATGAGATAAGTAAGACACAATGATGAAAAAAGAAAAAGATTTGATGCAGACATGGGGTGTCTGGCCACAATAACTAATAGTAATCATCATTCATTTACATAGGCACTTTTTAGCTCCTTTGTCACATCCAAAACTACAAGTTCCATTGCCTTTCTTGAATCTGATCGTTTATGATAATCACTGTCCATTTTCTTTCAGAAATTCAATATTCTATTTTTGCATTTGAAACATTTTATCATTTTCCTTCAGAAAGATATATGGAGAAGGGTATTGTTCCATGTATGGTATTTGTGGACGCCGCGGTGATGGAAAGGTTTTGAACTGTCCTTATAATGTCCCTTCTATGAAGGTACTTGGTAACACATTGTGGTTATCATTTTATATTTGTATGCAAGATTATAGTTATATTTGTGCTGCTAAGTTATCATTTTGACATGAATATCTGGAAAGGAAAACAAATTAACGGTCTTCTTTTTCTTTCTATAAAAAAAAGGTGGGTGGGCTGGTGTTACTGCATGTGTGTTCAACCTTTTCTTCCTAAATTATTAGGTCTTAATGTATCTGTAACCTTGAGTAGTATAAAGTTAAACTGTGATTGGACTCTTGATCTGTAAAATGTTTTCTTTTTTCCTTCTCAGCCAGATGAGTTGTTGTCCTTGAAGATCCAGAGTTTGTGTCCAACAATCACTGGCAATGTCTGCTGCACTGCAGATCAGTTTAGCAAGTTGTAGAATCAATGAATGTTAGAGAACTAGAACTACTTAGGTCAAGGTATAGCATTCTTCAAATCATGTTCTGGTGGAATTGCATCTTATTTCAGGACATCAAACTACTAAAATAGTAAAAACGTTAAGTCATAAAAGATCATAGGGTTTTTGCATATATTCCCTTCTAAATATGCAAAATTGCATGAATACCCTCGTAAAACTACTATTTGCATGTATATCCTTCTTTTTTTTTTGCATATGTACCTGTATTATTTAACGTCGTTAAAAAATAGACGGTTTAAAATTAAAATGACTACAATAACCTTATGGGTAGATATGCAAAAAAAGTTATAAGGGTATATACGCAAATAGTAACTTTCATATTTAAAAGGGTATACATTCAAAAAATTCATTAAAAAATGTCAAAACTCAGCTGAAATTTTCTAAGTCTTTTATGATTCAGTTGGATTGATAAGTCAAAAAAAGATCGAGTCACATTGTTAATTTTTTTTTTAAGATCTTGGCTCAGTCAAGTTGGAATATTAGGTGGTCATTTTAGTAATTCTATTCTTCATTTGATTTTGATATAATTATAATTATTGAATTTATGACATCTATATATTCGTCATTATTTTTAAAAGATTGAAGCTGTCAAATTTAAATTAATTATAGATGCTTAGATTAGTAAAATATTTTTTAGTGATTTGTAAATGTTGAGTTGTTTGTTTTTGAGACGAGAATTTTGTAAAAGTAACATGATTTATTCTGTAAGAGTTGATATTAACATGATTTAATTTTATTTTGTTATCTTTTTTATTAACGATTATCTTTACTGGATTTTGATTATTTTTTATTAGATTTTTTTGGAGTGTATACCCTCCTAAATATGCGTAATTGCATGAATACCCTCGCAAAGTTGCTATTTGCATGTCTATCCATATGAAGTTTTCTTTTTGCATGTATACCCATAAGGGTATTTTAGTCATTTTAATTTTAAATCATTTAATTTTTAACGGCGTTAGATGGTATAGGTACATATATAAAAAAGAAAGTAAAAGAAGGGTATACATGCAAAATAAATATTTGATGAGGGTATACATGCAAATAGAAATTTTACGAGGGTATTCATACATTTTTATATATTTTAGAGGGTATATATGCAGAAAACCCAAGATCATATGTATCACAAGGAAACATAATAGGTAGACAACAGGGAATGGAAAAAAAAAAATGAACAACCTTTTTGTATATACACTTTGATTTTTTTTGGTGGGTTAGCTCAGCCCACGGCTACATTAAATTATCTCCAAATAAATCCTCCAATTACATCCTCCAATTACATATTTTGGTACTGATTCTAAGAAGCGGGGTTCGTGAAATCGTCCTGAATCGGACGGTTCCGGTAGCTTCGAGCCGTACCGGCGACTCACCGGTACAGTTCCGGCAACGAAAATCGTTACCGGTACCGAAGGAGAAGAAAAGAGAGTGCGAGCGGGGGAGGGAGGGAGGGAGGCAGGCAGACGCTGGCAGAGGCCGGCGGAGGGTGGCGGGAACGAAATAGGGGAACCGACCGTTGCCTCCGCCGGCCCTTCACCGGCCTCCTCCATCGTCCGCCTGCCTCCTCTCTCCCTCTGACACGGCATGACACGGTCCCGTACCGCCTAGTGCCATCGGAGAACTAGTACGGTGCTCAGTATCTGTTCCGCTGACCTTGGTAAGAACACAGTTACATCTACCGAAGTTCAAAGACCAACCGGCTGGAGTATTGCCTTCGTGTATTATAGTTTATATTTGTTCTCTTAAAGTCTATTAGTTTAGCAATGACAATTGTTGGGGGAATAAGATTTTTCCCCCAAGTGACACGAATGCCCCCAAGAAGCCGCACAATCGCCGACCCTGAACAGCCGAAGTCGGCGTCCGACCTCGGAACGCCCGACCTCAAGACATCCGACCTCGAGACCTCCGACCTAGGAAAATCCTGATGCTCAAGGTCTACCCTTGTCAGCCACCTACTACGGCCGTACTCCTCCGAGGTCCAACTGAGGACCATATCCTGCCGCTGCTTCAGCATTTATTGCGCATGGCCACTGTAAACCTCCGGTTCACTCAACAATCAATGCGGATCTCCGGCTTACTCCACAATTAATGCGGATCTCCGGCCTACTCTACAATTAATGCGGATCTCCGGCCTACTCTACAATTAATGCGGATCTCCGGCTTACTCCCCATTTAATGCGCATGGCTCCTGTCATCTACGGACTCCCAGCTCTCCACGGCAAGTTAGCCCAGCAAAATCTAGTCAATTATGATAAGTCTCTGATCTCGGCCATACCTCCGACACCAATGCAATAATTCGCCTGGTAACGTGCTGGTTCGGGTCGTACGACGCCCTCACCGCCGACATCAGCGCAATGATTCGCCTGACCGTGCGCCGACCTGAACCACATGCCGAGCCGTACTATGGCCTCGCCCTGTTACATCATAGGTAAACCGACCCCCGCCTATAAAAGGGAGCCTTGGCTTCTCAGGAGGGGGTTGGAAAATTCCGTGCCCTACAAACACTGTTTATCTTCCCTTTACACTATTTGCCCCCTCCCTGACTTGAGCGTCGGAGGGCCGGCGCCGGAAAACCCGGCCACCGGTTTGTCTGCAGGCACCCAGACGGAGGACGCCGCCCGCTGACGGATCGCCGCCCCGCCGTGAGGACCCCCTGCTCCCTCTCTCCGGCCACCCCAAACGGAGGACGCCGCCCGCCGACTGGTCGCCGCCCCGCCGTGGTGACCCGCAGCTCCCTCTCCCTCGACCGAAGATTGCCCCCGGGTCCAATTTCCAGCAACAGTTGGCGCTAGAGGAAGGGCCCGAGTAGCGATCATGAAGTTGAGAAGCAAGGGAGCCTCCAACATCTCCCGGCGTCCCCCGCAAAGTCCTGGACGCTCCGTCCAGAATTCTCCAACTCCGGCTGACCCAGTTCCTCAGGTCCAGCCGGAATAGTTCAATGCCCTGGTACAGCAAGTCCAGAACCTGGCCGCCGCCATCCAAGGCTTACGGCGCGAGGAGGCTTTACCAACGCTTCCCCCGCAGGCCCAGGTCCCGCCGGAGTGTCCCCCCAACGGCCCGGTCTTCCCAAGCCAAAATCTGCCTGGCTCCTCCAGAGCCAACAACAAAGAACGGACTTCTCCCCGGAGGGAGCCACTGGGGGAAGATTTCGACAGGAGACCCCAACTTTCTGAGGCTGAGTCAGCCCCAGACCACCGCGAACCGGCGCGGATCACGGCAACAATACCGCGGGCGGGGGAGCTCGACCGAAAAGTTGAGCATCTGGAGCGCCAGATTGCGGCTTTCCACAGCAAGAAGGCGAGGCAGGAGGGAGACTTTGAGTTCACTACCAAGTCCCCCTTCTCCTGCCAGATCGAGGATGAGCCGGTTCCCGCAAGGTTCAAAATGCCTCAGGTGGAGCCCTACAGCGGAATCACCGACCCTCTCGACCACTTGGAGAGCTATCGGGCCCTCATGGCCCTACAAGGGTCCTCGGAGGCCATACTTTGCAAGGCCTTTCCAGCAACCCTCCGAGGGACCGCTCGGCTTTGGTTCTCTGGACTGAAGCCGAACACGGTATCCTCTTTTGAGCAACTCGGCAGGCAGTTCGCCACTAATTTTGCTGCCAGCCGGCGCCAGCGACGGACGTCAGACTCCCTCCTGGACATCAAACAGAAAGAGGGGGAGTCCCTCAAAGAGTACCTGGACCGCTTCACCGCCGCCACATGGGAGGTCCGCGAGCTCGACCAGTCGATAGCCATGTCGGCTCTGAAGACTGGGGTTCGCTCCTACCGATTCCTCTTCTCCATCGAGAAGAGCTTCCCGGCCGACTTCACTGAGATGTTGGCCCGGGCCCGGAAGTATGCCAAGGCCGAGGAGGCAGTCGCCTCTAGGCGGGGAGCAATTGAGCCCGCCTCAAAGAAGCAGAAGAAGCGCCGCGAGGAGCGCGGCCGACAGAGGAGCCGATCCCCCCGCCATGAGAAGAATCTCCCCCGACTGAGGAGCCCGCCCCGTCAGCAGGGGCGACCTCAGCAGAGGACACCTCCCCGACCGAGGTCCCCGCTACGGCCTCGGACGCACCCAGGGAGGTACGATAACTACACACCCATCAATGCTCCCCGGGCCGAGATCCTGATGGAAATCGAGGGTCGGGACTTCTTCCGACCCCCGCCTCCTATGCGAGACACGGGAATTCCCCGTAATCCCAGGAAGTACTGTCGCTTCCACCGAGACCGTGGGCACGACACGGAGGACTGCTTCCAGCTCCGGGACGAGATAGAAGCGCTCATCCGTCGGGGAGTACTCAACCGGTTCGTGAGGAACCGACGTGAGGAAAGGAGGCCGGCGGAGAACACCATACCGTCCGAAAATCCGGACGACAACAGGCCCGTTGCCGGCACCATCAACATGATTGGGAGGGCCTCGGCAGGAACGGCCGCCCAGGGAGCACCCCCGAAGCGCCCACGCACTGATGAAGTCATCTCGTTCTCGGACGAGGACTTAGAAGGGGTTGAGACCCCTCACGATGACGCTGTGGTCATCTCAATGATTGTAAATAGGTTTGATGTAAAGCGTGTCCTAGTTGACAATGGAAGCTCAGCCAACATTTTGTATTATTATGCCTACCAAAAATGGGGTTGCCGGAAGGACATCTCCGGAGAATCAATGCCCCGCTGGTCGGGTTCACCGGAGATTCGGTCCCGGTTGAAGGTGAGGCCAGCTTCCTTGTTACGGTTGGCCTCGCCCCCGGGAGAGCACTGTGAGGACGGACTTCCTGGTGGTCCGTCTGCCCTCGGTCTACAACGCCATCCTTGGGCGGCCAGGGCTAAACGCCCTTCGGGCCGTGGTTTCCACCCGCCATCTGCTCATGCGGTTCCCCACCGGCTAAGGAGTAGGCGAGGTCTGCGGAGACCAGCTGGTCGCTAAGCAATGCTACATGGCGGCCCACGGAGTAAAGCAACCGACCGAGACGACAATTCAGCCAACGGGCCCCTCATTGCCCATAGAAACCCTCGATGCGAGGGACACCCTCTGGAAGAAGCAAGTAGAGCCCGGTGAGCTTCTTATTCAAGTTCCACTACAAAATTTCCCGAGCTAACTGTGCAGGTCGGCTCCGGCCTCGGCGCCCGCGAGAGGATCGCCTCGTCAGCTTCCTGCGGGACAATGCTGACGTCTTCGCCTGGTCGCCTGCGGACGTGCCGGGAATTGACCCTGAGGTCATGGTCCACCGACTCCAGGTGAGGCCAACCAGCAGGCCTGTAAAGCAGAAGAAAAGGGGCTCCGCCCCGGAACGGCAACGAGCTGCGGCCGAGGAGGTGGACAAACTCCTCGGAGCCGGCTTCATCCGGGAGGTCTCCTATCCGGACTGGCTCGCCAACGTAGTCCTCGTAAAGAAGGCCAATGGGAAATGGCGTATGTGCGTGGACTACACCGACCTGAACAAGGCCTGCCCGAAAGACAGCTTCCCCCTCCCAAGCATCGACCAGCTCGTCGACTCCACTTCAGGACACCAACTGCTAACTTTTATGGACGCCTTTTCAGGGTACAATCAAATCCGAATGGCGCCGGAAGACGAGGAAAAGACGGCCTTCATCACCGACAAGGGCACCTACTGCTACAAGGTGATGCCCTTCGGCCTGAAGAATGCTGGAGCCACCTATCAGAGGCTGGTCAGCCAAATTTTCAAAAAATCAGATCGGCGAAATATGGAAGTCTACGTGGACGACATGCTGGGTAAAAAAGCCGAGCGGCGGAACACCACATAGCCGATCTCAACGAGACATTCACCAAGCTCAGGAGATACCAAATGAAGCTCAACCCGGCGAAGTGTGCGTTCGGGGTCACCTCGGGCAGTTCCTGGGTTTCATAGTGACCCAGCGCGGAATTGAAGCCAACCCGGAGAAAATCCGGGTACTGCAAGAGATGTCGCCTCCGAAGACAGTTAAGGAGGTGCAGCGGCTCGCAGGGCGAGTTGCCGCCTTGGGAAGGTTCGTCCTCTCGGTCAGCCGAGCGCTGCCTCCCTTTCTTCAAAAGCCTCAAACGGCCGAAAGACTTCCGGTGGTCAGAAGAATGCCAGCGAGCCTTTGAAGAGCTCCGGAGCCTTCTGGCCTCTCTTCCCGCTGCTCACCAAAGCCCCAGAGGGCGAGGTTCTTTATCTATACCTGGCCGTCTCCCCGGCCGCAGTGAGCTCAGTCCTCGTCCGGGAAGAGGACAAGCTCCAAAAGCCGGTCTATTACACCAGCCGGGTTTTCAGGGATGCTGAGACCCGATATTCCAAACTTGAGAAGACCATCTTCGCTCTCATCATCTCGGCTCGGAGACTCAGGCCTTACTTCCAAGCCCACACAATAGCTATATTGACCGACCAGCCTATGAAGCAAATATTGCAAAGGTCGGATCGTGCGGGGAGGATCGCCAATGGGCGGTCGAGCTCGGAGAATTCGACCTCGAATATTGGCCCAGGCCGGCTATCAAGGCCCAAATACTCGCCGACTTTCATCGTGGAGTGTACCCTGCCGGACGACCCCGAGTTGCCACCCGTATCCCGGAGGAAGCCCCGAGGCCACCATGGGTCCTACACTCGGACGGGTCTTCAACCTCGGGGGTAGCGGAGCCGGGCTCATCCTCACCAGTCCAGATGGAGTGGTGGCCCGAGCAAGCCCTTGCGCCTCGAATTTCCCAGCCTCGAACAACGAGGCTGAATACGAGGCTCTCATCGCCGGGCTCAAGCTGGCGAAAGAACTGAAAGTGGAGGACCTAAAAGCCTTCAGCGACTCCAGCTGGTAGTGAACCAGATCCAAGGAGACTTTGAAGCTAAAGAGCCATCCATGCAAAAGTATCTCCAAAAGGTGCGGGAACTCACGTCTGCCCTGAACTCCTTCAGTATTCAGTACATTCCAGAGCGGAAAACCTCAGGGCAGACCAGCTGTCCAAGTTGGCGACCTCCCGCATGAGCGAGCTTCCCAAGGGAACAACGCTCGAATATCTTCAGGTCCCAGCACGGAGGAACCTGAGCCCCGCCATGTGCATCGACTCCGAGCCAAGCTGGATCGACGGGTTCGTTTGCTATCTCCAAGACGGGACCCTACCTCATGACGAGACGGAGGCTCGCCGAATCAAGCGCCAAGCCCCCCGGTATGTCTTGTACGAGAATAGACTTTATCGTCGATCATTCACTTCTCTCCTTCTCAGATGGCCTCCGCCCCTCCGAGGCGGACTACGCTCTCCGAGAGGGTCCATGAAGGAATCTGCGGAAATCACCTGGGGGGTCGGGCACTGGCCCATAAGATCCTGCGGCCAAGGATATTACTGGCCCACACTCCAGAAGGATGCGACGGATTTCGTCCGGAAGTGCGATCGGTGTCAACGGAACGCCAATATCCAACGCCGACCTTCGGCCCTGCTGACTTCCATCATCGCCCCCTGGCCATTTGCCCAATGGGGGATCGACATCCTGGGGCCCTTTCCCCTGGCCCTGGACAGAGAAAGTTCCTGGTAGTCTCCATCGACTACTTCACCAAATGTGAAGCCGAACCCGTGGCCCGGATACCGAGCAAAAGATGCGGGACTTCGTGTGGAAGTCCATAATTTGCAGATTCGGACTACCCCGTATCCTTATATCCGACAATGGTCGGCAATTCGATAATGTCCATTTCAGGGAATTTTGCTCTGAGCTCGGCATCGACCACCGCTTCACCTCGGTTGCCCATCCCCAGACAAACGGAGAAACCGAGTAACTAACCGTACTATTTGCAGGGACTCAAAGCTAGGCTTGATCGGTCCAAGGGACAGTGGGTCGAGGACTTGTACAACGTCCTTGGGCGTACCGGACTACTTCCGACTGCCCACGGGAGAGACCCCCTTCAACCTAGCATACGGCACTGAAGCCGTCAATCCCGCTAGACGATCGGCCTTCCTTCTCCAAGGGTGGAGCACTACGACCCTGACACCAATTCCCCAGCTCAGGGCAACTTAGACCTCGTTGAAGAGACACGAGAGGTCGCCGGTTCGTATGGCAAGATACCAACAGAGAACGGCCCAATACTACAACTCCAGAGTCAAGCCCAAGCTCTTCAAAGTGGGGGACCTCGTCCTCAGAAGAGCCGAGGCTTCTCAACCGACCGAGCAAGGAAAGCTCGCCCCAAATTGGGAAGGGCCGTATCAAATCGCCCGGGTACAACGACCAGGGGCGTACAAATTGAGTCCCTGGAGGGGACTCTGATCCCGCGAAGCGGAACTCTGAGAATCTACGAGTGTACTACCAATGAAACCCCATGGGGTTTAAGACGATCGGGACCATAGATTCAATCTCTTTTCTGCAATGAATCGCCTATTTCATGATACAATTCTCTTCTAATGTTGGGTCGTTTGTGATCCTCAGATTCCTCGACTGAGATCGGGATGCCCCGAGGCCGACCGTTAGAGTCCCAAACTCCCTCGACCTCGGAAGTATCGCAGGACGATGAACATCGGCTTGGCGCAAGATTCCCTCGACTAAGGTCGGGATGCCCCGAGGGTCGACCGTAGAGAACCAGACTCCCTCGACCTCGGGAAGCGTCGCAGGTCGGTAGAGCGTGCCCAGACCCGCCGACCTGACGAACGATCCCTCGACTAAGGTCGGGATGCCCCGAGGGTCGACCGTAGAGAACCAGACTCCCTCGACCTCGGAAGCGTCGCAGGTCGGTAGAGCGTGCCCAGACCCGCCGACCTGACGAACGATCCCTCGACTAAGGTCGGGATGCCCCGAGGGTCGACCGTAGAGAACCAGACTCCCTCGACCTCGGAAGCGTCGCAGGTCGGTAGAGCGTGCCCAGACCCGCCGACCTGACGAACGATCCCTCGACTAAGGTCGGGATGCCCCGAGGGTCGACCGTAGAGAACCAGACTCCCTCGACCTCGGAAGCGTCGCAGGTCGGTAGAGCGTGCCCAGACCCGCCGACCTGACGAACGATCCCTCGACTAAGGTCGGGATGCCCCGAGGGTCGACCGTAGAGAACCAGACTCCCTCGACCTCGGGAAGCGTCGCAGGTCGGTAGAGCGTGCCCAGACCCGCCGACCTGACGAACGATCCCTCGACTAAGGTCGGGATGCCCCGAGGGTCGACCGTAGAGAACCAGACTCCCTCGACCTCGGAAGCGTCGCAGGTCGGTAGAGCGTGCCCAGACCCGCCGACCTGACGAACGATCCCTCGACTAAGGTCGGGATGCCCCGAGGGTCGACCGTAGAGAACCAGACTCCCTCGACCTCGGGAAGCGTCGCAGGTCGGTAGAGCGTGCCCAGACCCGCCGACCTGACGAACGATCCCTCGACTAAGGTCGGGATGCCCCGAGGGTCGACCGTAGAGTCCCAAACTCCCTCGACCTCGGGAGGCACCACAGGTCAGCAAAGCGTCCACAGACCCGCCGACCTGACGCGAGATCCCTCGACCAAGGTTGGGGCGCCCCGAGGTCCGACCATAGGGTCTCAAGCTCCCTCGACCTCGCAAAAAGCTACAAATCAATAAAGTCTCCCCAAATCCTCTCAACCTCGGCGGGTGCCGTCGGGTCCGTGAGAAGCCCGAGCCCCCTTAAAGTCAAAAATGACTCCGGAGGTCGACGAGGAAGGGAGGCAACCTACTCCGCCATGTGAAGCACAACTCTGAGAAGGCAAGAGGTACATCTAACTCGACGCCCTCCTTGTCAAATTTTATCTACATACTGCTAAGCGGAATCTCATCCAACGTTGGAGTCTTATCTCGCCCCAAAGCCGGGCTTCTCCAATGGGTCGGCTTAAGACCGATCTCCTAACCACATTATGCATGCTCCGCTCATCAAGTCTCCACAATTTGTACAAAGTCTTCATAAATTAGGGCCCAACACGGCCCCCGCGTAAACTCCGATGTTTAGCTGAGAAAGTGGTCCCGGCCGCGAGTGTACCAGCCAAACACAGATACCAAGGCAATCTTTGAAAATCCCAGCCTTGCTCACCGAAATCTCGGCAGAGTCCGAGAACGATAACTATGAAAACCTTCGGCAATAACTTGATTATTAGCCCACGTTCCCCGCGAAGGGTCCGAGTTGAGTTCGGGAACCCGACTAGACCCCCGAATAACGGCACGCACAGACCTAGCCCGGTCTTACTTGAGGGCTAAGGCCCGACTCTGATGCCTTAGTAGCCTAAAGGCCAGGCATGGCAGATTCTGCGATTCTAAGATCCGAGTTATAGGACTTAGAGAAATTTTCTAGAAACCTAAGCTCGGAGCTCCCTTTGGTCGGAATGACTAAAATCCGAGAAGGCCAAGATATAACCAGGAAAAAGGGCAACTTCGTTAAGCAGCCCGAAAACTAAAATACAAAGTTAGAGGTCGTCGAGGCGGTTAGCTAAGGCTCTAGCCTCATTCACGACAAGAAAGGGAAAGACGAGCACAGAATGACAAAAGTATTTTTTCATTGACAAAGGGCCGGAAGGCCAATTACAAAATTGGAGGTCGGCCATTCAAGAGCCGACCTCGGATACAATGAAAAAAAAATACGCCAAGTCTTAAGCGGCGGCAGCAAATCCGCGGGGTCGTCTGGCACGGTGATGACCTCGGGACCTTCAGCCGGCACAGGCTCGGGTCGGGGGCAGGGGCCTCGGGTGCCGCCTCCGGACGCCGTCCGTCTCGGCCACCCTCGTCGAAGGCTCGGCGGGATCTTGTTCATACAATCCTGCCTCGGATGTCAAAATGGCAGGAAGGTCTTCCGTGTCGGACCCGTAGCCCAGGTTCATCCTCGGACGGACCGTCGAAAGGTCGAACTGGGGGCAGAACCGGGCCATCTGCTGCCGGAAGTTCTCGAAACCCCGGAGAACCCGTCCACCGTCTCCTCCTCGAGCATCGCGGAACTCCTGCGACCCCTTGAAGAGACCACAGCGTTCTCGCTCGCTCGAGCGCCCTCCTCTCCCGAACCTCGAGCTGCTCGATTTTAAGGCGGGAGACTCCGTCTTCGTACTTGAGGCCCGCAACCTCTGACTGGACCTCCCCCAAGGCGCGCCTCGAAGCGCGCAAGGCCGACCTTTAGGGCGTGAGCAGCCTTTCCTCCTCGAGCGCCTCCGCCGTAGAGAGGCGCCTGGCCTCGGTGGCCTCTCGCCGAGTCTCGGCCTCGGCCAACGCCGCCTCCAGCTCGGCGATCCTTTTCTTAGCCGGCTCCAACTGCCGGCTGACCCGCCGGGTCTCTTCCTGACATCCCTGGGCGATGAACACCAGGGTGTCGACTCGTGAATATGCTGTAAAGAAAGAGACAAAATGATCGTGAGTTAAAAACATATGGATTCGCTAATAACTTTAAGAAAATCGAGAAAAGGACTTACCCGGGCGGTGTTGCAGTAGGTACTGTCAACAACCTCTTCCAACGAATGTTCCGGAACTCGGCCCGGTCCGCCGGAAGCATCGCACGCCGAAACACGGCACGTGCGACCTCAGCATCATGAATAGCTGAACTCCCCTCGGGGATAGGGGAGTCCAGCTCATCCGATTTCTCTTGAAAGTCTTGAGGAGCTCGGCACGTCCGGCCTCGGGATCTCGGGGCCGTTTGCTTCAGGGCCCCTGGTCGGCTCGGGCCCCGGCGCTGTGAGGAACCCGAAGCCGGGCCCTCCCGCTGGGCAATGGGGGCAGGCAAGGAAGGGCCGATGGGCCCGCGTCGCTAACGACCCGCGCCCGCCTCGGGTCGGCTGTGGAGGCCCCCGCCTCAAGGCCACTCGTCCCGGCCGACGTGGAAGCGCCGGCCGACCTCGCCTTCTTCCGAGGCTGGGGCATAGCTCCCCCGGCCTCGGCCTCTCGCCTCCTCAGGCGGGAAAAAGTGATGTGTTGCTGGTCGGCATATGGGAATATCTGAAATCAAAAATTTCACAAGTTCAGACCAGTGGCAGTAAAAACAAAGACAAGGAAAGAAAGTAATGTAACTGCCTTACCCTCGGGGCGCGCCGAGCTCAGACCCACGCTCGCCAGGGCGTCCTCCCGTAGGAGCTCGGTCAGGTCGTAGCCCTTCCCGAGGGCTCGGAGAGAGTCCAGGGTCCTCTGCTCCCTCCCCGAGGGCTCGGAGAGCTTGTTGAGGGCCTTCAACCGAGGGTGTCCCCACCTCGGATTGAACCCCCACGGCGCCTCGGACGCGAGGAAGAAAAATTTCCCCTTCCACTCATGTATAGAGGAAGGGGCCCCGTGAAAGAGCGACATACCGCCTCGGAAGGCAAAGTATAGCCACTGCGTCCGCCGGGTTCTTCTTTAATAAGAAACACCGACGGAAGACGCTCACGGTAATCGGGATCCCATGCCCGAGACACAGGGAGAGGAACCCGATGATGGTTCTCCACGAGTTCGGAGCGAGCTGTGCTGGGACGAGTTGGTACTCGACCAGCAAGTTGTTCACGAACTCGTGAACGGGGAACCGCAGGCCCGCCCAGAGCGTCTCGCGGTAAACCGCGATCCGACCTGGGGGCGGCTGCGTCACCCTGTCTTCCGGCCCCGCAGTTTCGAGACGAAACCCGGGCTGGAAAAAAATCGGGAGCGGATTAACTCCAACTCCTCCTCTGACAGACTTGACCCTACCTCCTCGGACCAAGACCCATTTCACTGGAGAGCGAAATAAAATTAAAAGCAGAGGATGAAAACTGGGAGGAAAAGAGAAGAGGAACCCTAGCAATCACAGGGTAGGGACCTACTGGACATCGCCGGAAATCGCTCCGGGCACCGACGGCGAGGTTCGGGTTGAGGAAGAAGCAAGGGAGAAAGACAACAAAAATAAGAGGCAGCCAAATAAAACCTTTAGGGCAAACTCGAGGGGTTTATATAGCCCCCTTGACGGCCCAGATCGGCAGGGTCGGTTCCCATCCCCGACCGGATTGCGCCACGTGTCGACCTCGGAGGCCGAGGCACCGTATTCACTCCGGATCAATAAATCGGGTACGAAATCGAAGCCCTGTCCCATCGGATCTCGGGGCCTCATTATGGGTCCGAAGGATCGAATCGCCTGAAGAACGAGCGGACGGCACCTCCGCTCCCCTCATTTAATAAGGCCCTGGGGCACGTGGAGCCCCGACGTAGCCTCCACCTCGCCGATCCATGATCCAGTAATACGAGATCGGAAGCATCCGACCTAGTCATGCCGCGTGTCCGTTTTGAAGCCCGTAACGGCACACTCATTGATGACGGGGAGTCTCGATTACAGGATCGAGGCGCCGCCTCGTTGAGCCGAGGACCCTCATCATGGGTCCGCCGCACGAAGCGATCTTGGCGATCCAAGAGACGCCACCCCCGTTACATCCGCTCGAAAACGTAAGGATACGAGCTCCACCATAAGTTCGCTGAATAAAGCAACCTCGAAACGCCCAAGGGCGCAGACTCGCCATAAAAACTCCGAGAAACACGAGGGCGCGGACGAGATTCCCCCCCAACTTTAATGATAGACTTTACTTCCCACGTCCGAGCCCGCAAGCCGCTCGAACTCGGAAGTCGGGGGGTAGTGTTGGGGGAATAAGATTTTTTCCCCAAGTGACAGAATGCCCCCAAGAAGCCGCACATCGCCGACCCTGAACAGCCGAGTCGGCGTCCGACCTCCGGACGCCCGACCTCAAGACATCCGACCTCGAGACCTCCGACCTAGGAAAATCCTGATGCTCAAGGTCTACCCTTGTCAGCCACCTACTACGGCCGTACTCCTCCGAGGTCCAACTGAGGACCTATCCTGCCGCTGCTTCAGCATTTATTGCGCATGGCCACTGTAAACCTCCGGTTCACTCAACAATCAATGCGGATCTCCGGCTTACTCCACAATTAATGCGGATCTCCGGCCTACTCTACAATTAATGCGGATCTCCGGCCTACTCTACAATTAATGCGGATCTCTGGCTTACTCCCCATTTAATGCGCATGGGCTCCTGTCATCTACGGACTCCCAGCTCTCCACAGCAAGTTAGCCCAGCAAAGTCTAGTCAATTATGATAAGTCTCTGATCTCGGCCATACCTCCGACACCCAATGCAATAATTCGCCTAGTGGTAACGTGCTGGTTCGGGTCGTACGACGCCCTCACCGCCGACATCAGCGCAATGATTCGCCTGACCGTGCGCCGGACCTGAACCACATGCCGAGCCGTACTATGGCCTCGCCCTGTTACATCACAGGTTAAACCGACCCCCCGCCTATAAAAGGGAGCCTTGGCTTCTCAGGAGGGGGTTGGAAAA
Source organism: Phoenix dactylifera (assembly GCF_009389715.1). Lineage (NCBI taxonomy): Eukaryota > Viridiplantae > Streptophyta > Magnoliopsida > Arecales > Arecaceae > Phoenix > Phoenix dactylifera. Next base: position 534,726 of record NW_024067781.1, on the reverse strand, counting down.
TTTCGTGCCCTACAAACACTGTTTATCTCCCCTTTACACTATTTGCCCCTCCCTGACTTGAGCGTCGGAGGGCCGGCGCCGGAAAACCGGCCACCGGTTTTGTCTGCAGGCACTAGACGGAGGACGCCGCCCGCTGACGGATCGCCGCCCCGCCGTGAGGACCCCCTGCTCCCTCTCTCCGGCCACCCCAAACGGAGGACGCCGCCCGCCGACTGGTCGCCGCCCCGCCGTGGTGACCCGCAGCTCCCTCTCCCTCGACCGAAGATTGCCCCCGGGTCCAATTTCCAGCAACAACAATATATATCTGAAATGAGAAGTCAATCTCTCAATGTTGAATATTGTCTGCTAGCATACTTCCCGGTCCTCTTCAATTGATATATTCTTCTTCCCTTGTTTGATCAGTTGGTGTGATTTCTTTGAGTTGTCTATGCTTTGCAGTATGTATTTGTATTCAGAGTTCTTAAATACAAAAAAGGCAGATATAAGCATTGTGTTAAAATATTTGAACTATGGATGATAACCAAATAAGTTTTGCAGGTAAGAATAAATCACAATTGGTGCACATTCTACCTCTCCTTCTGTCTTTATTGTTATAGAAAAAAGTGGATTTATTTGAAGTCATAGCTTCATTCAAAATAATCAGTTCTGATATTGACAGAAACATGCTTGAACTGAATTTTTATCAAAATTGGTGTCATGTTCCAGTTTGGTAGGATAAGAATTCGACTTCTCAGAGGATAAATATTGTTGGGTTGATTTTAGTCCATCACCTAGGATTATCCGCAACCTTTCGGTTTGAACTAATTTGGGGTTACTGCTTAATTGCAAGTTCCGTCCATTGCTTATATTACTTATATAGTTGTCTTTTGTTGTTTTTGAATACTTTGATCCTCTTTTTTCTTTTTGCTGTTATTTTTTGTGTAATACCCACTTATTTTTCATGTGATATCTTTTGCAGGCAATTCCTTTTCTTGTGGGATGCCCAGCATGCTTGAGGAACTTTTTAAATCAAAGCCTTTTCATCAACGTGACTTCTGTGATGAAGGTCCTTTTTCTTTATACCCATAGTTTATTTGTAGACAAGGATTTAAGGTTATGGCTTCCTAGTAGATAAACTACTTAATAGTTAACATCTGATTGTTCTTTGTGATAATTTATTGTTCCAGTTCATGATGTTAAAGATTGGGTTCGCACTGTTTTTCCTCCCCTCACCCGCTTCTTTTTGAAGTGAATGGCATTTATATATGGAATAAATATTGGATTATGATTAAATTATAAATAACTGCCTACGATGTACAGTCATATATATACTTTTAAATTGCATTCTTATGTGGTTGCAGGTCAATGACAGTTTGACCGTTGATGGCATAGATTTTTATGTAACTAGTCAGTATGTAGAGGAGTTATTTAATTCATGCAAGGATGTGAAATTTGGGACTATGAACACTCGTGCAATGGATTTTGTTGGTGCAGGTGCTCAAAATTACAAAGGTGAGAAGTGCCAAGGTTTTATGTCTAACTCATGCATGGTTGCAAGTAGGACCTAAAGTTCATCTATCTTTGTAATTGCCTTGTCTATCATGCCGAATGAACTAAGCAGAGTAAGAGAAGAAAAAGTATGGATGCCCTTTGGCCTAGGGATATTTTTCATATGACAGCGACATAATTTAATGAGGGAAATAAATTTTTTAACTTTTGAACATGTTGGTTTAAATTGTCTATCAATTATTGCTAATGCTTACATAACGTAAAAATGATCATATTACTGTTCTCATTGTTGAGTTGAACCAGTAAGTTGTTGAAGATTTCCCTTGTACCTATTCTCTTCGGATGTTCTCTCTTGGTCCTGCATTATTTTATTGTATCAGCATGTGCTATTTACGGTGCTGTGTTATAACTTTGATCTCAAGTCATGCCATCATTGCATTGGTATCTTGATTTATGCCCTTACATTTAGCTGGATAAACAATTTCTAAACCTGGGAAGTTGTTATCTTCACTAGCTTCTTTGTTATGTTCAACTGGCGGAATTGTAAATCTTGCTTCTATTTATGGTTGGTTTAACCTTATGCTTCTGATTGCTTTTCCAGAGTGGCTTGCATTTATTGGTCATCAGCAAATCCCAATGAACCTGGTTCACCATATGCAATAGCCTTTCGAACAAATCTTAATGATTCAGTCAGGATGAAGCCTATGAATGTTACAGTTTATTCATGTGGTGACCCTTCTCTTGGCTGTTCATGTGGTGATTGTCCTTCATCTTCTGTATGCTTTGATTCTGCTTCACCTGCTCCTCATGAGAAACAAGCCTGTGCTATTAGAATTGGTTCTTTGAAGGTATAACTTATCTTTCCTCTGTTGCTTTTTGATGTGATAAAATCTGATGACATTTGTTTCCTTAGGTCATTGGGATAATGTGGAACTATCATTCTGTGCAAAGGATAATAGGCAAAGTAGTAAGGTACACCGTCTCAGTACCGGGCCTCCTACTGTGCCACACTATTGCTGTATCAGTATGTTAAGATACGTAGATGGTTCAACATATGGAGTGTTGGTACGCTCCCATACTATGTATTGGTACCGAACTGGTATTGTATGGTATGATGCTCCATATCGTCCGGTTCGGTACGTTATGGCGAATCTTGCAAAGTAGTATATACATGCATATCGTGAACTGAAATAATGCATATCGTGAATTGAAATAATGCATGGATTAATTAATCTTATTATCATCTTTCTTCTTGTAAAAATGGAAGACCTTTTGAAATATAGCGGGATCTTATTATTAGGGAAGGAAATTGGTCCCATTTGTATACCCCATCCCCCACCTTGGCGCCCCCCCCCCAACCAATAAAAAAAGGGGGGGGGGGGGGGGGGGCTCACCTTGGTTGCACTTGTTATCCAAGTTTTGTATATGATGACATCTGTTTCTTTAAGTCACTGGGATAATAGAACTATCATTTTGTGCATAGGATAATAGGCAAAGTAGCAAGATATATCGTCTCAGTACCGAGCCTCCTACCATGCCACATTATTGTTGTCGGTATGTTACGGTATGGGGATGGTTCAGCGTACGGAGTGTCGGTATGCCTCCGTACTATGTATTGACACCGAACCGGTACTGTATGGTATGTCCCGTATCGTCCGGTTCGGCACGGTACGGCAAACCTTGCAAAGTAGTGTATACATGCATATCGTGAATTACAATAATGCATGGATTAATTAATCTTATTATCATCTTTCTTGTAAAAAGGGAAGACCTTTTGAAATATAGCGAGATCTTATTAGTAAGGAAGGAAATTGGTTCTATTTGTATTCCCCATCCCCTCCCTTTGGGCCCCCCCCCCCAAAAAAAAAGGGGGCCCTCACCTTGGTTGCACTTCTTATCCAAGTTTTGTATTGATCTCAATACCTTTCTACCTCTTTATCTTTGCCTCAATTGTGATCTTGATCCTTCAATTAATCTTGATTTTCGAATCTTTGCTCTAGATATATTACAATCCTCATGCAATACATGGAATGGACTAGAATCCCTAAGAACAGCCACACATGGAGCCTTTGTCCTAAGTGTCAATATTACATGGTGCAGACATGAGAATCATATTTAGATGTATAGTCAAGTGTCTGACTCAGTAAGAGGAAAGAAAAAAAGAAGATATGTGAATGCTTAAGATTGATGTAGGATGGAAGGAGGAGAGGGAAGAAAGGGAAGAACGGGAGGGAAGAAAAGGGAGGAAGAAGGAGAAGAAGAATCAGAGGTAGGGCCAACTCAATATTCTCAAATCTCAATAATACAGAACTTGGGTTCTTAATTACATATTAGTGGGGTATTTATAAATCCAAAATCCTAATAAGAGTCCATGTAGAAATAAAATATTGAAGTCCTCAGAAAACTCTAGTCTTAATAAAAATAGAGTTCCCAATAAAATAAAATTCTCTTCTTTCAAATAAAATAAAATTAGCCTAAATAAAATAGAATTTTTCTAATTCCTATATTTACGCAATAGTGGTGTGCCTAGATCTCTTATAGAATGATCCGTCAAAGTTACTATATTAACAGAATTATTTTTATTTATACCTTTACCTATTATTTGTTTAAACATCAATGTCTTTCAGCATATTTGTTTCTTGTCCAAACTTCCCAGTTGACCTAAGGGTATAAGAAAATTAAACATTTTTCCAAAGTTGATTCACACTTACATCCTCGACCAATTTCTAGTGTCAAATTGGAGAGTGAAAACTCATTGTTGGAAGAGTCCAACTGTTGACCAATCGCTGAAAGCTGGCAACGAAGGAACTTCATTAGTATCCAAGTTTCTGACATATATCCAATTCATTGTGAAGCTGGATGTGTGTGCCTATGTAAGATGTCAAATCACAACCTCAACCATGACTAGATCTTATCATAATGTTGACCTTCTTGTCTAGGATCATACCTTGTTTCGTGAACATGAGGTAATATTTTTTGGCCCAATCTTTTTTTGTAGCTCTTAGTGCAAACAAATTCCTTACCAAAGACTTAGATCCACTTCTTCATGAAACTTAAAGAAAAAGTTAATCTTCAAATCACTTACTTTGGATGTCCAAAAATACATGTCTTGATTTCTATTTCATTCAACAATCTCAATAATGTAGGTTGTTTATTTCAATTCTTATCTTATTATAGACCGAGTCAAATCCTAGTCTCATTTCTATTGCAGGTTGATTTATCACTTATGCTTTAAGTCATAACTTAAACATTCATTCCAATATACCAGTTATATCCCCAATTCATTTGTTAACTAAGATCCAAATCTAGTGCTACTTCAAAGCTAACTTTGTTTCTTGATCGAACCGGGATCCGTATCGGTCAAGGATCGCCGAACCCGGTACCGAGTGCTGTACCGGTCAGCTCCCGATACAGTTTGGTACCAGTTCAGACTGAACCGAACCGGTATTGAACTGGTTAGTGTCGGTTCACGCTTGACCGATACAGATCGGTATCGGTTTGGACCAAACCGGGTACCGAACTAGTTGGTGCCGGTTCACGCACCGGCACCCTAATTTTTTGTTTTGGAGTTCTCTCTTTTCGATCTTTTATGAATTTAAGTCTAATTTGATATTTTTTTGATGCTTTTCTGATGTTTCTAGGATTCCAGTTTAAGCTAGATGATGCATCTTATTGCTTTAAAATGATATAAATCATAAAATGAACAACATAAAATATCTTCAAACCAAGATACAATCAAATTACATACTTTTAAAGTCAACAGACATTACATAATGATATTTAAAATCGAGTCGAGTGGCGATACCTCTCGTAGATATCCGAATCATCAGCATAATCAGAAAGCACATCAACCCATCCCTCTGTCCAAGCGATATTGGAGTCTTATATGTTCATCTCATAAGGAATGCATGTCGAGTTATAAGCACTTTCGGATCTCTCGCTGAAGCTCTAGCTCTGAGAGGTGTTCTTAGATGATAATACGGCTGTAGAGGGACCATCCGACTATGCCGGTAGCAAAATCCGACCCGTGAGATGCTCTGAGGTACGTAGGATAGTAGCCACCAAGTCTGAGTCGAACCGACGGAACCGGCTAAAAATTACCGGTTTCTGGCTGGAATTATTGAGGTTCCGACCCCTATGGGGTTGGAACTATTTTCCTATAGCGAACAAAACTCGGTATGGGACCGGTTGGCTCGATTCGGCTTGACAAGCCGTACGGTCCGGTTTGATCCGGTTCGGCCTGGTTCGGCAATCCTTGGACTACCGATCGATCGGCGGCCGGAACTGGACATACCATTTTTTAAATGTTTTCTAGTTTGATTAATTGGTAATTGATTTTTTCAACTTTTACAATGATTTTAAGTATAATTTGATATTTTATGATGTTGCTATGATCCTGGTATAACTTAATGATGCATTTTGTTGTTTTAAAGAAATACAAAATATTAAATGATTAGTAAAATATTGTATGTTACAAGAAGCAATATGAAATATTCTAAAATCAACTAGTGAAGTAAAAAAATATAAAATATATAATTAATTATATATATATATAATATACAATAAACATACCGATATCTAAAATCTCATCGAGTGATGATGCCTCTCGTAGATATTCGGATCGTTAGCATAGTTAAGAGGCACCTTAGCCCATCCCTCTAACTAAGCTGCATTGTAGTTTTGTATGTGCATCCTATAAGGAGCGTACTCTAGGTTATAAGCACTTTCGGTTCTCTCGCGAAGTTTTAGCTTCTGAGGTGTCCTCTGGCCGATAATACGACTGTAGAGGAGCTCATCCAAATATGTTGGTAGCAAAATCTGACTCGTAAGACCGCTACTAGGCTGCGTAGGGTAGCATCTAGACGATTGTCTCAAATACACCATATTTATATCCATATTTGTATGGGTTATAAGCTGGCATGTGGCTACGGATAGCAGGATCCAATATACAATCGGAATTTGATACATCTATTTTTTTTTTGAATTTATTTTATTTTTTACTTTCATCCAAAAATTATTTAATTTTTAAAAATTATATATAATCCTACAATTAAAATTTTTATGTGATCGTGTAGATCATCCATAGATTTACAACATATATAAAATTAAAGCCAAAATCAAAAATTTTAGTATGATCTCTTCTTATTTTGCAAATTTTAAGATATATTTCGGTATTTTAAAAAAAGAGAAAATGAGATAGGGAAGAGGAAGGCATACCTTATTTACGGTCGGATTCTTCTTCAATCATGCTGAATCAACGTGTCTCTTCACCGTGGGGAAGGGGGGTTATTCGAATAGGTAGCTTCTCGGGCCTTCCTACCTTTAAACCAGAAGGAAGAGAGAGGGGAGGGGGTTATTCGAATAGGTAGCTTCTCGGTCGGATCCTTGTTACATGATGACTGACAACTTAGTTAATCTGTCTGCTTTGTTACCAGATCGGCTCTGGTGCTTCATGCTTACTCTGATGCTGATCTTCAGGTAATTTGTTGATTACATTCCACCATGAGCTTCTATATCATTTCTCTAGAGGATTCTTATCTATTGAAGAGCAAGAAGCTAGACATGGCATCTCCACTGTAGTGCTTAGGCAGTGTATTGTTCCCTAACTTATGCTGCTGTGTGGATGATGGTGATTTGTTTGTCATCTCTTGCAAATGAGTGTTGCCTTAGCAATTCTTCTCTCTTATGTCGTTAGCTCCATTATTGCAATCCATACTGTGGATAATCTAGTTTTACATAAGTGGACAAAACATATTTAGGTTGATTTGCTGCATTTTGCCACTAATTTTATCCTTGTACCTTTTACTCATCTCCTATGTTTTTCAAGAAGACCCATACTGCCATGCATTCTAAAGATTTTGTTAGCAAATCCTTGCTCATTGATCTGATGTTAATTTGAGCAGTAGAGTCAAAGATAATTTATACCCTATTATGTATGCCATAAGTTATTTCTATTTCTTATTGTCGTCAGAAACAATGCATAGGGGCTTGTTACCATTGTAAATTGTGTATATAGATGAGAGTGAATTTGCCCCTAAATGTGAGTCCTGCAACATTGTGCAAGCATCTGACTATCTTTCCTCAAATTTTGGACGTGATTCAGTTACCACTGAATCTTACAGTTGATTTCAACAATTAATGGATCTCTAACTAACAAGGATATAACTAGGTCTTTTGTCAACAATGATGCTACATAGATGATATATTGGTGCAGTCCAACGGGGAAACTAGTCAAGGGTAAATCCACCTCCCATTTTGAGCCTTGAAACAGTAGAATTGTTATGCTGTCTACTTGAATGCCTTTATCTAAATAATATATAAAATTTGATAGTTTTTGGAGTGACAAGTCTACATTTTATTCAGTAACACTAACAAACGGTTGGGACAATTAACTTTACACAGTTGACATCTGAAACAATAGGTATTCTTGGGATTTTGTTTGTAAAACCATTTGTAAGTTTACATCTTTCTACCTCATTTTTTTCATATATAATAAATGTTATGATTTTTTTTTCCAGTAAAAATTCTGTAATTTGTGATTCATTTAGGATTGTCTCATCTGTTGTCCTTTCTGATTTAACACATTTATCTTTTGTTGCTGGCAGGTCAAATGTTTGGGATGTTTCATTAGCAATTTTGTATTTTTCTCTTAGTTTCTGCTTTTTCAGTATGGTGTTGGTTACACAGAAAACAAGAAAGAACAGGTCCTTCTAGAACAAAAACTTGTGGTGAATGTTATGGGTGAAAATGAGCTCCTTTCTGTTAATAAGCAGGAAATTTCTTACTCAGGTTACTCAGATGCATATTAATTTATATTGTAATTTTTTGTATGTTTTGCTCTCTGATTAAGGTTCGCTGTCTCGCTTCCAGACCCCGTACCATCCTATTATAGTGTGGTTTGTACCAGTTTGGTTCGAGACTATGTACCATTTGGTACCAATACAGTACGGTACCGATCCGTACGATGAACCTTGCTCTTTTTTATCCAACGATCATAGTGCTGTTATTGTTATCATTTTTTTCTCTTTTTGCATTTTAGACGGTATGCTATTTGTACCTGGAAGTGTTATCAGCTTATCTCCTTGCCCAGTAAAATATTCAGATTTTCAAGTGATTGCGTTTTCCCTTTTTCGGTCTTGTTGCATTTGTGCTTTAAAATCTTTCATTTATTTTTCTTAAGAATTTGTAAAATTGCTCGTTGACTAAAAATTTAATTCTTTATAATCGTAATGATAATATTGATAGCCTTATCTAGCTTGTTCTAATGTTTACTCTACATTGCCCTTCTTTAGTTTTTATCCTTTTTTTTTTTTGGTTCTGCAACAAATTTATCTTATCAAATGTTGGAGGTCAGTGCCTCCAGAGTAACCAGACTTGACTTGGTTCCTTTCACGTCAAAATTTTAGACCTATACTAAAACCCCTGGCTAATAGGGTTGGGTTTGGTCAGGTTCTTGGAAATTTTTTTGTGACCCATCTGGTCATTCATATTGGGGCAAGTCATGCATGACCCCAAACCCAACATATGGTATTCAGGTTCAGCTCGATGCAAGATAAAAAAGAGCACACTATTAATTCTATTTAGAAGGAAAATTAATAGTGATGGGATAACCAGTGGATAGAACTAAGAAAGGATGTTCGGTGTGAAATGCTTCCACTAGTGTTGTTAACAAGGATGCAGTTCAAGCATAACTGAGCCATCAACCTTAGCCTCAATATCTAAACTCCAAAGTCCAAACCAAGACATGCAACGGGATGTGATAGAAAGGTTAGGTATTTAAAGTCCCAAGACATCGGCAACATGATACATGATAGAAACGTTAGGTGTTTTGAAGTCATGGTTCTTTAGCTTGAGTAGGATTGGACATGCCCGGTCAGGCTAGTTCATCCAATTTTTGACCTATTTTATACATGGCTAGGATTAGAGAAGAGGAGCAACCTATAGCCAAACTGATAATGGAAAAAGCCATTTTCCAAATCTGATCAAAATATTGGGTTCAAGGTCCGCCGTACCGGTACCGGTCGGCGTACCGGTGGCATACCGGTCCGAACCGATCTCGTACCGGTTCTTCAACAATAAACTACCGGGTACCGGATTTCACGCTGATCCGGTACCGGGTCCCAGGCCGGACCGGTACGTACTGGCCCGGACCGGTACAGTGACCATGATTGGGTTCAATCAATGCTAAGTGTGGACTAGGTGGATCATAGGTTGTCCCGACCTGTTTGTGAAACTGAAACATTGTATTGTTTTTTGAGGATCTTGATGTTAGAATTGACTCGTCACCCATTCATGTCGAACTATTAGGTGGATGTAAATCCAAAGATATGGAAAACCTATGCGAACTACTATGCTAGCATGCTTCAATGTGTGAACCGCTTAAGTCACATGGAATGATTTGCATATGTTAACAAATGGAGAGGTAAAATAAAAGGAAAATAACTCTTCGATCTCTTTCATCTTATGGGCACCATTTCCATTTCTCACCAGATCTTATATTTTCCTTCAACCATCACCACGGTGGTTGATGCCGGAGAAGTTAATCTCCATCTCTTCTATACTTGTGTCTCGTGGTTGCCTGATGAGGAGGCCACTACCTAGAGATCTTGTTGTAGCCATCATTTTATTGTGGTAAACGCTAGAGCATACCATGCCATGGAAAGGAGAAGAACTTGGTGAAGATGAGGCACAACAAGAGGCATAACAGGCTCCATGTAAGAAAAATTGAAGCAAGGTTGATGAGAAGGGCGGCGGCGGCGAGGCATTAGAGGCAATGGAGGCAAATATTGGAATGGAGAGGCATCATAGAAAACGGTGGGTGGCCTCTGTAATCCGTAATTTTACAAGACAACAAGGTGTTGAAGGGGGCTAGGTTATTTTAAGTTAGAAAACATGGTTTGACCGCTGATTAGTGTTCAACTATGACTCAAGCGTCAAAATGGTTTGGATCGGGTTATCGGGTTCTGGTTATAATTCAAACGATGGAGACATTGGCATGTTCTCATTGTTATAATTAATATTCATATGTCAAAAGGGTTACCTGAATCAAAGATTTGGAATGGGAATTGGAGACTGGAAAATAAGGGACCATTCCTGTTTCATTTTAATGCACACAAAATATAGGACTGACGGGAAAAGAAAGGAATGGTAGTTCCCCATTTTGATATCTTAAGTTTGTTTTACTTACAATAGAAGTAATTGTACATTAATTTTTTATTATACCTTGGACTACGGAATAGCACCAAATTAAAATGACAACCAATATAATGGTTTTGGATGCCTTCTATTATAAATTTCCATTTTGTTAGTTTCATATTAGTTTATTTGACATTCTATTGTTTTATTTGAGTTAATTATCCTTTTGGTCCTCCAATTTTAGTTCAGATTTTTAATTAGTCTCTAAATTTCAAAAAGCTCAAATTTGGTCTCTATTATTTCACAACTATTTTAATAAAGTCCTTCCCCCCTATTCTAACCACTTTCCTTCACCGGAAATCCCTGCTGGCATTAACTAGTTATTACAATGGCTAATTATGTGGCAGAAATTGCTTAGATAGGTGATTACATGGCCAATTGGTGATGATGTGGCATAAGTCATAACAGATGATTTTTTTTATTTTGATGACGCGGCCTATGAGTGTTTTGTGGCACTTGCTGTGGAATTTTCAGCCCAAAAGTGTTCGGTTGCTGAGTGCCACAGCATCACCCATATGTCGCATCATCATCTATGTATCATAGTCTCGGGACTCCATCTTATATGTAGTTTATATTTTTTATTATTTCTGTGTTTTTCATCCAAAGCCATGTTTAGGCTTAGATTTTCTGTCGAGTCATGTACTAGTACTGCCAAGCAAAAGGGTCCATCTAGGTATGATAGGAAGCCTAACCCAACTCCAAACCACCATACTTAATTGCTTGAGCCTTAGCCTTTCTTCAATACCCACGGTCATCACTCATCTCTAGGAACGGAGGATGGATGATAGTCTTGAAAATAGAATTGTGCATGTATGGAAGAAGGGAAGTTAGAAAAGAGAAAAATATACGCAAAAAATCTGCAGAAAACAGTATAGAAAAAAACACTGTTCACGTGAACAGTAACTCGACCTGTTACTGCTCACGGAACCGTAACCCGACCTATTACTATTCATAGAACAATAACTCGGCCTATAAAAAGAGAAGACAACAGCAAAAAAAAGAAAGAAGAAGAAATTCTGGAAAGGTGAGTGCCACCGTGGGCGAAGCCCTGAGAGACTCTTTTTCTTCCACTTTCATCCTGCTTCTTGACCTATTTCTTTTGGAGCCACCTTCTTGACTCCGTCATCCTTCATCTCGATACCGTGGTGGAGCGCGGCCTGAAGAATCTCATTGGATTAGAGGGACCAAACTCGCAGAGGTAATTATCCGATTAGTTCTATCCACCATTTTTTGCCCATCCTTCGTTTTTTCGTCCATCAATCATTATCTCCATCCATTATTATTACCATCGTTGCCATCTACTACCTCCTTGGAATCCGAGTTTACTCGCAGTATTTTTTTATTATTTTGTTGTGGTTATTTTCAATTTGTTGCACTAGTTATATTTCATTGATTGGGCTTCATTAATAAGATATCTATCATGTTTTGTTATGCGTTCATATACCTTTATGATGTTCTTTTGGGATGATTAGTATTTGCTGAAGTATCTAATCAATCGCACCATAATTGATTATTATGAAATCAATCTACACCTGTAAAAGCTTTATTATGAAATCAATCTACACCTGTAAAACCATCTACACCTGTATCTAATCAATCGCACCATAATTGATTATTTGCCATTGGAACACTTTCTAAAAGCTTTAGTATGTGTTACAAACATGGCATATAACATTGTATATATGCTTTAATTGACAAAGTACTGTTCCCAATTCTTATTAAATTAGTTACCTCATCCAAACATTTGACAGTGATGACCACATTAGCCTCCATCTTCTAGATGATATTGCGCCATGTCCATTTCTGGGATATTATATTCGAATTTTGATTTGAGGCAGTAGGTTGTCAAAACATGTACTTGATTTAATTAGAAAACAAATGATTGCATGATTACGTTTTACAAGAACAAATAAGTATTAAGGATTGTGGCTTGGATTATTTGCTGGATGCAGCTCTTCTCATCTAATAATCCTACCTCTCCTTAATGATGTCAGTATACTCCTTACTATATTTTAGATTCACCAATCTTATCTCAGACTTTGTAGTCATCATCATATGAGCATTCAATGCAGTGGTTTGATTTCCTTAATCTACTCTCTTAACTCACTTCCAAAATGGCTGGCTTGTCACTAATCTCTCCACATGACTTTCTTCTGTGCTACTACAGGCATATATATACATATATATCTATACTCCTATTATTTGACATTCACAAACATTTGACGTAGGCCTACCTTCTTCTTAATAAAGCCATCGAGTGCAATATAGTGCGTGACAAAGCAGGGACTACTAGCCTCAATACCTCACTCCTAATGTGCTTTCTTATCACAATCAACACCCATGTGTGCTTATATATGAATTTTATGATGGTATGGGTTGTCCCTACCACCTGCCTTCATATTTTGGATCCTATGAATGTCCTTTAGTGCCAAGCCTATGTAGTGGGTAGCATATGAGGTCTAGAAAATATATGACTCATCCTTATCATCAAAATATTCTCTACTCCATTATCAATAACCACCTATACGACATGCTGCTCTCCTATCTTTTTAATTATCTACTTTATCTAACTCATAATATACTAAAAATAGTGCATCTTGTTAAAAGCATCAACTGACTTATGAAAGAATATATTATTCATCACAATATGTCAAAAAAATGGTGATGCTTCGTTGCTAGGTCTAGTCCAACTATCACATATCAATATCACACCATAAGGGTACGATACTATTCTTCTCTCTAGCTCATCTTAGTACCATCAAGCAACTCACTGCAGATATCATTCTGTTAGGTGGAATGACATGCTAGCCAACTCTCTAGATGGAGCTGATAGTAGAACGGTGGTAGATGTTATTTATAGTATTTACAGGAAAATAGTTGAAGTGGAACCGTGAAGCAATAGCTCTCTATATGTCCTTTTTCATATTCTTAACAAGCATAGAATCAATCTTTTGTTGCTATAGGTCTTTGCTAAAAAGGTACATGGATTTAAGTCATTAATGGTAGCGCCTACTGATATATCTCTAGGCTTCTTTTCCATATTGCCGATGAAGGTCCCAAATATAGATTCTATCTGACTGTCACCTTTATCAAGAAACTTTTTTTCAATTACTAGCTCCTACAGCTTGGATCTGTCCTAGGGTTCCAGAACCAGAACCCTCCTCTTACTGTGAGGACCCAAACTATGCCCTATGCTTGGAAACATCCTCCTTCTACCATAGTTTAGAATGTCTCATATGACAGCTAGATCTGAGCCTCCTCCATGCCATCTAGATCTGACATCTCATAGTTCTCAGGATCTCTCGAATTGATATAAAGGTGGCTTAGATACACAATGATGAACCTCTGCTTGTATCTTTGTATTTTTTTTTCTTGCTCTCCCCAAAGCTTCGAAAATGTTTCTTCATCAATATCAGGGTAACTATTAACCAAATACTACTTTAATCTCATCAACTACTTTCATTTTGAAAAGATTGCTTGGCTTGGCAGCGAAACACTTAGGATCAGATTTCCATTTTTTTTTTCCTGCTATAAAGAATCCTAGGAGTCTCCATTACTAACTCATGCATGCAAGAAGTGAACAGAAAATATTTCAAGTGCCACTCAACCACCAAGCTAACATAGAACTTGTGGCTGTAGATTCTATATTATACCATATGGAATCCCCAAATACTTAAGACAAAACGGTTTGAAAAATGGAGTCTGAACAAAGCCTTTTGCATTAATCATTGCTACTTTATCCTCATGGAGGGAGGAATCTATCCCTTGTCTCTTTAATCTAGTGAAAATTTCCCCTCCCTCATAAGGTGAAAGTTTTCCTATGGTTAAGCTACAACAATAAGATCCTTACTTCAGTAAACATGGCAAGATCTTAAAAACAATTAAAGTCTAAGGTGAATAATATTAATCTTTAATTAATATATATATTATCTCTTATTTTTTTAATGAAAGATAACTCTTTTGGTAGTTTATAAAAATATAACTCAAAAAACAAAGAATGTGTTACAATAACAGCTATGTTGTTATCAAGAAGATTTGTTATAACAAGCTGACAAGGATTGGAATGTGGGTATCAAGAAAATATCTGTCTGGAATCAAAGTTGCTTTTGAACTTTCAAGCTCATCTTGGTAGTGCAACATTGTGTTATAACAACAGCTATGGCATAATACATATAACAATAGCTAAAATGTTACTTATCAAAGTCAATCTTCCCCATCTAGACAAGAGTTCACCTTTCCCATCTACAATTATCTTTTCAACCTTGTTTAGAGAACACATCCAATCACTTTTTCTTTTGTTTTCATCCTCTCATTTTTTTCTTTCGTTCTTTTTTAACCTTTTCAATTACTTAATGAAATTTATTAGCTTGGTAGCAAAGGGAGAATGAAGTTTATTAGCCTAGTGTAATCTTTCTCAATGAAATAAGAGTAGTAGTTAGCAAGCATATGGACTCTAGTTACTACAGAACAATAAAGAGACCCTCAAGTAGTTGATGGTTTTATTAACTTGTGGAATACATCGAGCCTAATGTTGTACTTTAAAAAAAAATACTACTCATAAATGTCATTTAAATACTAATCTTTTGGAGAACCTAGCAATTCAGTTAAATAAGTTGAGCAGCTGGTTACGTTAAATGAGTGAAAGGCCTGGGCCTAATCTACTTGATTGGCCCATGATTGGCCTAAAGGGAGTAGAAAATAGATTACATCCAATAATTTAGATTATTGAGGTAGGACTTTCACTGTTTAATATAAATCTAATAAAATGTGAATAGAGATTTCATCTAGATCTTCCTGCATGCATGCATGCATACACTTATGTGTGTGTATGTGACATACACACATACGTACAAACTGTATACTCCATTACAATAGAGTATATATTATGGGGTGGCCGAAAATTGAATGCCCACCCTAGGCCCAACATACCCTCCAAACCTGAGTCCGGCCGTCACCTACAACCCATTAATTACACACTGTGGGGTCGTTTGGTATGGGGTGATCGTCCCAGGATCAAAGATGATATGAGTGGAGGTGATGAGATCACCGCATTTGGTTGCATCACGGTGATTCTAAATCACCTTCACTCCTCAAATCACCGCCCAACTCGGTGATGGGATACCCGTCTTTGAGGTCGGGAATCCAAAATCACCCCATGGCAGTGATCCTGGGTTGAAAGTTAAAGATAAAAATACCCCTCAATTTAGCAGAAA
This sequence comes from Phoenix dactylifera, assembly GCF_009389715.1. Lineage (NCBI taxonomy): Eukaryota > Viridiplantae > Streptophyta > Magnoliopsida > Arecales > Arecaceae > Phoenix > Phoenix dactylifera. The sequence goes on along the minus strand of NW_024067781.1, from coordinate 518,830 downwards.
AATTGATATATCAATATACCATCAATATATTATGTCTATGTTATATATATATATATATATATATATATATATATATATATATATATATATATATATATATATATATATATATATATATATATATATATAATATTACGTTGATATATATATTATATTAATGATATATATATTATATTATTATATATGACTAATCATATTATTATCCTATTATTATTGAAGGATAATTTTAAATTATAGTAGAAATATATTATTATATTTTATATTTATATAATGAAAATATTTAATATATTACTCCTATTTACCTTATTTTTCTAATCAAAATAATTATTAGTATTAAAAAATTTATTATAAGTATAAATAAAAATATTAATTCTATAATGAAAAATAACATATTTTTATAAGATTAATAATTTATAGGAGTAATAAATATATTTTTATAGGATATATTAATAATTAATATATTGATAAATATATTAATATTTTATTATAATATATTTTATATGATTAATAAATATATGATAAGGGCTACTAAAAGTAGAATATGTGACAAAATTATGGAGCTATTATAGGAATTAGCATATTGACTTACATTTTTGATTAATGAGAATTAAAAACATATAAAAAATTCATCTAACATATATTAGGGGTATTTATGGTATTATGTGGTCGGTGATCTTGGATCTCTGTACTATACCAAACAAGTTACTCATGGATATTTGGAGATTTTTAATCATTGAACCATGGCTTACCAAACACATTGATCTTAGATCATTGGGATCAAATCATGCCAGCATTTGGATCATGGGGATCTTAGACTACCGTGGTGATCCTGTTGGGGTTACCAAACGTCTGTGGTTCTTAACTTTCCGACGTCGCCGGTCTAAACCTGTACGGGATCTTTATTGCCAAAAACCTTCCCGCCTCCCTCCGACCAGCAGGCGTTTTCCTTTTCAAATGGAAACGCGAAGGTTGCTTTCGAGGTATCATCAAGTCCTCCACACCTTACTAGTTCCACCGTCCGAGTACAGGAGGTAAACTCACGGGATAGGTGCATAGATCCCGCTTTCTTTTTTTTTTTTTTTTTTTTTTTTTTTGCTGAAAACGGATATTTTCATACAATACGTGTACGAATACATCCAAGAAAATCAAAATAAAGCAACTCGCGGAGCGCATGTGGCAGCTCCTCCTCCCCCGACCAAAGGGTATACCCTGAGTGATGAGCCGCATGGGCCGCCACCCAATCGGCTGCCCCATTAGCTTCTCTAAATACATGTTGAGCCTGAAAGGCTCGCTCATCTCCCATCATGCTCCCTATGTCGCGGATCAAAGGGTGGTCTGTACCATCACCCGTCGCCCCCCTCCGAATCCATCCGATGACCGTGGTGGAGTCGCCCTCCCAAAATGATCGACCTGGCTCGCAGGATCATCCTCGCATGGCCGCACGCCCGCCCAGGCTGCTCGAAGCTCTGCCTCCGGAACCGACGTATCGAACAGCTGGCAGCCACCTGCTGCAACTACCCTGGAGTGCGGGCCTCGTATAACAAAGCCCGCACCACCCCCGCACCGCCGTCCAACACCGACCCGTCAAAATTGACCTTGAGGAAACTCGGGGGTGGGGGCTCCCAGGTGAAAAACACCATATGGTGGGCTGCCGAAGCAGAGGGGGGGCCCAGGTGTCCCGAGCTGTCAAAGGTCTGTCTGAAGAGGTGGTGGGTACAAACTCAAGGGCCTGAACACGAGCAAGCTCCGCAGCAAACCTCGGTGACACCCTGCGGTCGCCGAGAGTACGAGCATTTCTTGCCAGCCAAATCTGGTGCGCTGTGCAAGTCGCTCTAATAGCCTCCTGACACGTCCCGGAACTGGGTAGCCCCTGTCGTATCATGTGAAGGAACTGTGGCCTGTCACTCCGGGCCTCCTGCGAGATCCCGCTTTCTTTGGACTATAAAAATTAGAGCAAGGATCATGAGTCCAGGACATAAAGGCCCCTTGTTTTCTCGACTCATCATTCCTTTTCACACCTAATGGAATCGTTGCCTCTGGAAAGCTGCCCTCCGTTCTTCTATTAAAAAAATAGAAAGCTGGCCTCTTTATTGAGTTCAGTTCACATTAATGATAGGGACTTTGATACGCTATCTTTTCGTGATAGTTAGACTCTTTTAACCGCTCCTTAAAGCTATTGCTGGCTGCTTAGTTTTTAATGAAAATTTTGCTCCCCATGTAATTCTAGTCATTAAATTATGTTTTAGGGATAAGACATTGGTTTAGGGCTCGAACAAAAAAGAAACATATTATGATAACTCAGAAAAGTTTTCACCAATTATATAATTCACAATGCAAATACAAAGAGCACGCTAGAAATACAAGAAGGTAGATGAGTGATTTTTGAGTTACATTTCTTAGTTACTAAAATATTTTTGAAAGAAAAAAACTTTAGGATTTGGATTTGGTTCGTGAGTCGCTCGAACAACTCTTCTTGAATCACAGCAAATCCTATCCTAATTTTTTTTAAAAGCCTGCTCTTCATGCTCGGTTCGTCGAGACTTTAGATACAGCTTGGGCTAAGAACCACTTAAATGAGTTATTTTGGAATTACACTTTGATGTACTGTGTGTTTGCAAACTAACTTATTGGCAAACTTTAAAGTTAATCGAGATTCGCATATTTCATAAGTGAATGGGCTTGAACTAGTTGCTAATAGTGAGATATCACACCAAAATAAGATCTGGATTTTAGGGTTGATATTAATTACAAGCTAGGACTTTAGTAAACCCCAGCTCAACTTGGTTGGAATTGATAAGGCTCAAAAATATATATTTGGAAATATTAAAGAAATAATTTAATATGGTGTGTTTATAATTTATATGCACATTCTATCATTAGATTCGATCGCAATGTTAAAACCATTATAGCACCTTATTTAAATAATTTGATAGATTCCTTATATTACTATATTCCATGATGTGATGGACTAGATGGTATGCAATTTGATAATTTAATGGTTTAGTGAATCACAAATTTCATTTGTCTAAATATGGTATTAAATTTTAAACTAGTGGAGTTTAAATTAAATTTAACTTGCACTTTAGTAAATCTTGATTTGGACTGTACTGAACTTATGGGCATGAAGTTGCTCAAAAGAAACTTGTCTACGCTCATGTCCAAACTAGACAAAAGAAGATTTAATCCAATGGTAAGCTGAGGCTGTTGAGCTTGTTTTAAACTTGACTTTGCTCAAAATTAATTGGAAGCAGTTCTTGATCAGACCTAGGCTTGGTCAAGCTAAGCTCGATGATGATCATGCTAAACTATGAATTAAAGCCTAGTCAACAACTCAAAATCCTAGATGGAAGTGGGGAAAACAATATTATAAAACAAAATTAGGCTTATCAAGATGATCAAGTTGAAAGTAGTGCCATGCTTGATATTGGATTTTAATCCTAAAATTAGGTCTAATAGAGCGGGCTTGATTGGATTGCTACTCTATGAATACGATTTTATATTTCATTGGTTTCTCTTATGGGTGGCAATCCAGATCAGATTGAGTCGAATACGAATTGAATCAAAAATTTATCAACTTGAATCCGGCTTGTTTATTAAAATAGATCAAAAATTTAAATCTTAACTTTATTTATTTATTAAACAAGCAATCTGACCCAACCCATGTTTATTAAATAAGTCAAATTAGATTAGACAGTTTAAAACAGATTAAATAAAATTTTAATAAATTAAATAAATTTAAATAGGTTAAACAAGTTAAGTAGATCGGATTAAATAGGAAAAAACAAGTTAAGTAGATTTTAAACAGATTTAATATTTTTAAATAGGTTAAATAAGTCTAAGTTATGATCCGATCTAATAATTAAATGGATTAAAATATGTTAAATGAATCACATATCTAACTTGAATCTAACTCATTTAATAAACAAATAGATTTAGATAAGTTGATATGTTTATAATTAAAACATATTTATGTGGAATTCCAATCTATGTTAAACGGAAAAAGTTTGCAGACCATATCAACAAGTCCGAATCATAAATTTTCATTATTATTATTATTATTATTATTATTATAAATGATACAATTCTGGATTGCGCCGACGACCCGAGCGGCGTGGCGCGACACGCATAATCTCAGCTAGTGGGCCTGCAATCATGCTCGGCCGCGGGTGGGATGTTTTTTAACCCACGGGCCCCACCTAAAGCGTGCTCCCCAGTCCCACCCTTTCCAAGTGGATCACTCATTGCTCCCATTGCCCACTTTTGATGTAAAAGAGTTCACACCAGCTCTCACACTAACATGACAGCGTTCAAACTGGTTTCGTTAAAAAAATATATTTTTTTATTAAAATTTATTTAATTATCTAATTCACAGGAAAAATAGATTTTCTTAAATAGAACGGTATAAATATTTAAAAATATTTTTACATAACTCTATTCTAGAATCTTAGTACATGATAGACAATAATCTAAACAATATATATTGGATTGTATATATGGCATTTCAAATTCGTAATCATCTATCGCATAATTAGACTAATGGACAATTGACATTACATTTCTAATTTTAAAAAATATTATTATATGCACTGTATGCACTAGAGTGTACATAGCTATGCTGGTGCACGCCGCCAATCACCGTAGTGTATTTCTATGGGCCAATTATTGAGACGAGCATGCGATAAATGGAGCTCACATATGAGCATGTAGTGATGGGTAGCATGTACCAGCGGAGTCGTGCACGCAATAACTTGTCCTAAATTTGTAATGTTTGAAAAAAATCTAAAATCAACATTTAAATACTTTTTCTTTTTGTGCGTAATTCGCAAGGAGGGAAAGTGTTCAAGCCGGTAAAGGAAATTATGATGGAAAGTATGGAGATTGCTTGCACAACTTATGGGTCACGAGATGCACATGAATTATTGTATTCTATTATGATTCTAAATTCTAAGTTTGGATGACTAATTTGGGAAATATGAGTTGGTTCAACTAAGGACAGATGGGAGAGTGGAATTTTAGAGAGGTGGCTTTCTACCATTTGATAGGGACACTTGGGGATTACTAGATATATTTTCCAAGGGCTAGTTTTGGAATTGAACTTAACATGAGCCCAAAGATCAGGACCAGCAATACAGGGCATCTCTGGAATGATCCTTTGAAGCTTAATTGTAGCCTGTTTTTAGTTGAAAGGAAAGTAGATGTAGGGGAAGACCCTCAACCAAGAGGAAGGAAGAATGTGGGAAAAGGGTAGGTGGAGTTGGTAACTGTCAATTAGATCCACCCCCCCTAAGCAAGCAGCCAAGTACTTCTGGCCTCCATCTGGATCACACCAAATACCAATCTAAGACCAGTTTGGTTTGGAAACAAAATCATATACACCTAAATAAAATCCACATCCTTAACTTTACTCTAATCAAAAATATTTTTTTGGTGCCGTTGTAAAATAGGTTAAAAGTAAGGGTAGACCTTCACAAAACGTAAATTTGTATGAAGTCCACTTTCTTAGTTCTATTTATTCAAGAATTTTTTCTGATCCACACAAAGCAGCAATAAAGATTAGCATTTTTCACATTTTAGAAAAGTTAAGAAAGACCTTGTTTTGGGATCCATATTCCTCTTTACCCGAATTCAAACCATCCAAAAGGGAGGGGATGAATAGATTTATTCACTTAAAGAATAATATTTACTTGAGCTTATTTGTTTAGTCAAATAATCTTCTTAAAGTTATGGGGAAACTAACAAGGTGTGAGGTCTCATGCGGGCGTGTGCTTAGTCCCACATCAGTTATTCACTGGGTAGATTTTAGATACTTATATAGGATTAAGGAACATAAATAATATATTTTGGCTAGCTATTTTGGGTGAACTCCTGAATTGTTACAAATGGTATCAGAGTGAACCTGGCCTATAACCTATGTAGACTAAGAGACACAGTACGAATTCAATAGGGTTGACTACGGGCCGATCATGGTATTTGTGATTAGATTTGAATGGATTTTAACCCTTAGCCTGATGAAGACGTCAGGGTTTAAATGGGAGGAGTATGTGAGGACTCATGCTAGCGTATTTAGTCCCATATTGATTATTCGCTAGGTAGATCTTAGATACTTATATAAAATTAAGGAACCCAAATAATATCTTTCAGTTAGTTATTTTGGGTGAGGTACTAGGTTGTTACACAGGCCTTGGATACTTAATTTACTTAAAAATATTATTTGATCAAGATAGTCTCATAATATTTTTTAGAACTTACAAGCTTTATTCCTCCATTTTTTGCCCCAAATTTATTCTTACAATCATAATAAGCAAGACAAAACAATGCTAAAATTAAGGATATTTCTTTAATGTCTCATTACTAGATGGGGTGTCCGCTGATTCCAACAAACTACATTGCCTACATGTTTAGTTATTGAAGCTACCCATTCATAATATTTTCTAGTTTTAATTGTAATTTGGAAAGCAATCATGCATGCTATCACAAAACTTGTTATTTTGTATTGTTCAAAGATGAATGGATCTATTTTAGATTTGATAGTAACTCAGTTGTTATGATTTCAATTAGGGGGAACTCTCTCTCCTTCCCTTTCAATTGGAACAAACTATATTTGCTTAATGTATGCTCGTATTGATGAAAAAAATTCATTTATCCTCATCCATGTCCCGCAAAGGTCATTAGATTACATTGTTCTATTAATTTTTTTTGTATTTTTACAATCGCGATCATGCTTAAAAATAAAAGCATAACCACAATGACCTTGCTATAATCTTATTATTTTATAATAATACTATATTGATAGATATTAATATGCTATTAAAATTATGTACAATGATAGTTCATCATAATACTAATATCAAAAGTTTATTATAAATAGCATGAAATAAGATCAAAGCTTAATGTGCAACAATATTAATAATATTAGTGTTAGTATTGTTAGCAAAAGGAACTTACTAATATGAAAGAAATTATTGGTAAATTATCATAGTCATGTCTATATTATAATATAGATTTTGTGATATACTCAACGAAACTTAGATTATAAGTTATAAGTCGGGCTTTTATTTAATACGGTTCTTTTATTTTAAAATATTATATTTTTTCATATAATCAATATTAATATTCTATTATTTTGAAAGGAAAAAACATACCACACATCGGCAGAGCTAATATTAATGATAGAAGAGGTACTTATGCAAAGTTTCCTATTCATCATACGGAAGCCGACATTAATAATGCAAGTACTAATGCTAAGAATTTTTATTTGACCATCATTATCACATTCAATACTTGATATATAACATAAATTTTTTGTTATTAAACTATTGTATTTATTGTAATTTGTTACTCTACTATATTGTATTCCAAGAATAATTAAAAAAAGAAATAATTGCATTTGGCATATCACACAGATTATATGCTAGTATATATACTAAAATGAAGGTTGTGCTTGCATAGAGCTCTCCATTTACCATATGGATAAATAAAATTTAATTTCACATAATTAAAGTTTGGTCAAAGGATCAAAGAGGACAAATGGTTAAGTGTACATTCTCCTATCAAAGCAAATTATTAATGGCATGAAGTATATCCTTCTCACCATTTCTCAAAAACAGTTAATATATACTATGTTCTTGCGTTCAAAGAAAATTATTGTTGTCCAGAATCATTAATGTAAAAAAGTTTTATCCTTCTAACCATTTTTTGTGGCATTCTACATCAAAGCAAACATTCAACGACTTTCAAAAATGAACAAAAATTAGTTTGTCATGGTTGCCAATTCTAAGAGTGGAATCTCTAGAGCTTAGGAAAATGTTTGGTTGAAGTAAAGTCAGACCTCTCAAATATATGGGAAGTAAGCACTTAGACTACCTCGTAGAACAAGTTCTACTCGTGAAAGTCAAATACCATGTAGGGTGATGACAATTTAATTCTCAGCCCATGTAAAGCATCTACAACAGTTTTATTTTTTGGCATGCTTTAGTTGAACTTATATAATACATTATGTACTTCTATATTACAATAGATATTTTAATACATTGAAGTATAAAATTTTAATATAATTCATTAGTAAAATATTAATTTAATTCTTATTTAGTATAATATTCTAATATTATAACGTATATATGATAATTGTTAATAGAAAATATCATTTATTATGTATTAAATTATAAATCATATATCAATTATATTTGGACAATTAGGTAAATTTGGTAATATATAATATAAGTAAAACAAATATAAAATTATCATTCTAATAGTATTAGATATAATATTATTGATTCATATTATGTTAGTCATTTATTTATTATTATTACTATATATTATATATAAATTTTCCTTAAAAGTATTCAAAACACCTAAAATTCTATACACTTATAATTATTCACTGTAGGTCTCATCTATATATCCATTGGATGATTCATCTGATAGAAACATGATATTATTGAAAAATAGCTAAAGTACCTATTACAATTTTGAAACCAGAATATATATCTTAACAAGGCAAAACTAGCAGTAATATCCATGTACCAAATCAAATAATAGAACAATATAGTTGCTATAAACAAAAATGAAATCAAAGGAATAACTCAAGAGAGAGGAGAAAGGGTCACACATAAAATGGTGAACAAATAAGTTAAAGAGCAGCATAAGGTGGGTGATACTTTCTAAATTTAAAGATAAATCACTACACAAATCAAACAACATATCTTAATAAAAGTGATATCTTACTTTAGTCTTCAGTATAGAGGTGAGGAAAAAATAAAAACAAGAGTCCGAAGGTAAAAACTCATATACACATAGTTTGAAGTAGGAAGTTTTTAAATTTAATTAAGTAAAACTAGGGAGGAGCAAATATTTGTTTAATTTAAGATTCACTCAAATAGTATAAGTTACAACAGGTATTAGAAAAAAACTTGATAGAAATCCTAAAGGGAAACAATCTGAAGTAATGTTGTATCTCTTATTTACATGTGATTTTTTTCCTATTCTTATTAGAACTTCAAAAATATAAACCAATTTTATAGGAACGGATCTAACCATTTTTTTCTTTGAAAATATGGAAACTGCATCTAAAATAATTACATTTTCTAGCATTCTTTAATTAAATATATCAAGTGTAAGCATGTCTTACATCAAGTATATTATATAATATAAACTAGTTAATAAAAGGAGAAAAATTATATTTCATGCATTGCATGAGTTATAAGCCAGTATAAACATAAAATGGATGCTCAACTTGCATAAAATTCTCCATTTTCCATGTGGAAATCAATATTAATGATGCTAGTATTAATATACTTGTCCATGATTAAAATTAATTATTTTATATGCAACAAATATTAATGTCATCAATATTACTACTCTCGACCATTATTAGAATTCATTGCTTAATGTGCAACAAACACTAATAGTATTGGTATTATTATGCTCGGCTTATTAAAGTTTATTGCTTAATGTCTAATAAAAATTTGGTTATTAAAGCCTTCTATTTAATATAATTTATTATATTATTATATTACGTTTCAAGAATAATTAGAAATATATATATATAGTCAATGATTAGAATTTCTATATGGTGGTTCTCCTTCAGAGTTCACCACTCATCATGTGAATGTTGATATTAATTATAGAAGCTTTTGCTTGGCCATCATTAAATTTGACTACTTAATATGCAAGGAAAATTTGGCTATTGAAGCTATCTATTATAGAACTTTGAAATCCACTAGCCATGGTAGGTATCAAGAAAGAGAGAAAAAATATGTGTAGGTATCGCAATATTTTATATTACACTAGTAGATAACAATTACTTGAAATTAGAACTTGGATCTAGATGACTAATTCAAATATTTGATTGGTCAAATATAGGATGCAATTTTTTAATGGTCTAATTAAATATTTTTTGTTTTTTCTATTGATACCATTTAGACAAGCTTAAAAAATGTTGGATTCGTATGTATTATTTTGTTTCAATATTTTATTATTGAAGTGAGTTTCAATGCAATAAACTCAACTAGACTTGGCATGTGCCTTATATGTGAAAGAAAGCGTCTACGGAAATGATTCTCCCCTTATTTAATTGAAAGTTTTTTATTATTTTTGTATGTTAATCAATATACTTTCAAACTTTTCTAAATGGTAAAAATATACTCCTTATAACAAGTGTTCTCTTCTCTAGAACTGGGAAGAGGAAATACCGAAGAGAATCTATACAAAGATGGGATAGAAATTCAAGTCATCAGTACCTAACCTCAATAATTTTACAAACCACACTAGCTGCCATCAAAATACATATATTTCTATCATTATTTTTTCTAAGGTTCATAATGAGAGTGTCACTGATTATTTTTTTAAAAAAATGATATCATCAACATTTCATTCAAAGAAAATTCTTTACAAAGTTTAAGAATCTCCTTAGTTTGGAAGAGTGGTGAGATTTGATTGGATTTACTATTTTTCCTTTTTCTAAAATTATTTTTCCATAAAAAGAACCAAACTAGGTGGAATTATTATCTTTTTTTTTGTTATAAATGGAGTTCATTCATCTTATAAGCAATATTCACAACAATGATAAAAGTTAACGTCTAAGATATCCAACTATATATATGTGGATGGCTGGATGCATTCTTTTTGTGTCATATAATTGTATAAATATGTACCCTTACTTTTAGGCTAAATTACTTCCCATATAAAGGCAGACCAATATTAGATGAATCTAATTATATAGATTATTAGAAGAAGGTAGATCAAAAAGAAAAGAATGCTACTATCTTTTAGATAGCTATACAGAGATTCCCATTCAGGCTTCAAGGTCTATTTATTTTATAAAGCCATATGTTGTCTTGTAGATCGATAGAGATAGATGAAGGTGTTCTACATCGTCAAATTGTGGTCTTGGTGGAACTATCAATATCTGCATGGTTTCCTTTTATTATTTGGGATCTTCATCCTTCGAGGCCAAGGCGGATACCCTTAGTCTCGGATCTCTATCAAAATCTAAGTTCTTGGAGCATTGAGAGGAGCATACTTTCGGAACCTCCGAGATGGACTCTGAGTATGGCACTTCTCTCCTCTCGGCTATGCTTTCTCCTTTGCTTGTCTTTCTCTTAGTGGCTTTTGTACTTCTTACCATATTTTCTTGTCTCCTCTTTCTAAGCAGCTATAGCTTCCTTAGCATGGATGTACTTATCTGCTCAAGATTGAAACTAGGCTAAGTTGTTGAGAGGCCTCTTCTCCGGCTAGAAACTGAAGTATGAACTCTTCAGCCTACTCATCACTATAGTTACTATGACGGAGTGATCCAGCTCGCATACTTCCAATGACTCGCTATTGAACTAATTGATATATCTTCGAAGTGACTCATTTTCTCTCTATTTAATGGTGAACAAGCTAGTCTGGGTTTTCCTCCGCCTCTTGTTGTTGATGAAGTGATTGGCAAATGAGTAGCTAAGCAGGTCGAAGGAGCCAATTGAGCATGGTGAGGCACTTAAATACTAGACCAGAGCTATCTTCTTAAGAGTGGCCGAAAGGTATATCATGGCGTCGGTTGCTCCTTGCAGTAGCATAAGAGCTTTAAAACTCTCAAGATGGTCCATGAGATCTGCAATACCATCATAATGCTCGAATTGTAGTATCTTGAACTTCCTTAGTAGAGGTTGATCTCTTTAGTGAAAGAAGGCTCACTCATCATCTCTAAGTCGTTTCTTATTTCATCCTTCCACCCTTGTAGAGCCTTCATCTCATTGTGCATCCCCATGATGTTGCTATTGAGATTAGCCTCCCACCTAGAGACTTTTTTGGCTGATGTGGAGAAGAGTTGTTAGAACCAAAACTCATTTTGGAGGAAAAACTGGAGCGACCACACCTCCGACCCCTCTTCGGACTCTCGAGATGAAGGTGGCTACTACTTTGTGCCGAGTCGTCTTGATAGTTTAGCTAGCTAATAGGAGGATTACTAGCCTACTGTTGTAGTTTTTATATTGCCTCTTTCAATGTCTGCACTTGCCAGATGAGCTGGTTGAACTGCTTGACGTTGATAGCTCCTATGGTTGGCTGAAGGGGCTAAGATCCTTAGGAGTTGTGCAAAGAGCTATTAGACTCTGGTTGAGTAATTCCTTGATGGTTACTTCTTCTGAGCTTCATGGCTTTCCTCTGTCATTTCCATAGGCGACGCCAATATGTTGCTGTCGATCCTTGAGTTGACGATATAGAATGCTTTTGTCAATCTTCATCAAATTGCAAGACAGCAAAAGGGCAAAGGACTTGTTGGATTGACTTTGGCTGGGCCCTCCGATGCTTAAATTAGAAAGAATTTTCTATGTTAGGAGATGAGGAAAAAGAAGGAAGCAATATGAACGAGGAGCTTAGTGGAGTTTTGGGAATTAGAATAATATCGTAATGATGGCCTTATCTTATTCGCAGGGGCTCATGGCTTATTTATAGCTGCAGGATCCCAAATTTTCTATGAATTGTATCTTAACAGCTTGAAATTGTGGTGTAGCTATCTAGGATTGCGCTGTAGCCCTCAAAAGATTTGGCCTAACCACTTAGAGCTATCAAAATAAATTCAATCACGGGCATGATTGAGGGTGTATGTTTCTACATAAAGTAGGGATCCATCACCCTAGGTGAGAGGGCTCAAGTTGGTTTGGGATGGACACCGAGTTGAGTATCTGTTTGTCTAAGATTCAGGATTTTATGTTAGATAGCGCATGACCTTAGAGTTTGGTTGTTTTTTGTTTGCTCGTTTCTACTCTTAGGTCATCAAGGATGGTCTCGATCTAATTGCTTTAGAGCATTTATAGTACATCTGAGATGCTATTAGCTGTGAGTTGGACCAATTTGGTTATGCCACATCATCAGGCTTAATTTTCACCACATCACCATCTATTTCACTTGTTATGTATCATGCAACAAACTTGGTATTGCATAGTATGATAGGACATTTTTGAGAAATAATTGCAAATGACAAGTGTGAAGGCTACAGAATCATGGAAGTAAGCATATGGATGATAGTTTTATAACAGTGGAAGCCCCGCATTAGGTTGAAGTTTATCAGTCAAGCTCCTTTTCGAGTCTGCTTGAGTTAGTGTTAAGTAGTTTATTGAACAAATTATGAACTTTAACATGAGTTGCACCCATCATTATAATGATAATAAACTAAATATAAATTATCATGGAAGTATGTAGACAATCAATTATGTGCTTGTTCAACTTTTCTCTTCTTTTTTATTCTTTTTCTCCTTTGTGAATGGAGAAAAGAATTGTACCCCGCAACGTTCTTATATGCTAGTGTGTGTGTGCATATATATATATATATATATATATATATATATATATATATATATATATATATATATATATATATATATATATATATATATATATATATATATCATGGAGACTGAGCTTGTACAGCTTTCTCCATTCAATATATAGATGCTAGTATTAATATGCTCGATAATGATTAAATTAAAGCTCATTACTTAATATGTAATAAAAATTTGACCATTGAAGGCTTCTATTTATTATAAGTTATTATGGCAATAAATGACCAATGTAATGTGCCGTGATCTGATTCGTTAGCTCATCATTCATATGTCAACCTAGACATTCTTAGAAATTCTCCAAGCAGAACTATTTTGCGGAAGAGGCAACCTGGTTCATTCACCTAGGTGCACATGTGGCTTCAGCAAGTTCATCATGTGTTAAGTAGCTTTGGCTCATTCTTGGGTTATTATGCCATATCAGTAGTTTGTTATGTACGATCTTGAGTTTGATGGGATACAATTCATTGAAGATGTAGGATTCCGGCTATAACAAAATCTAAAATGTCATCTATAGAAGGTGAATGCTCCACTACTCTCTAATATAGACATTATTATCTTTTTTTTTTATTTTTTTTTGCTTTTTACCAATAAACCCTCTCTGACTCAAGCATCGGAGGACTCGACTGGAGCCAATCCAGTGAGTTTTCTAACTCTTTTCTGTTGCCTTATAGGTCAATGATGGCGGTTCACGTCCACATCTCGATTATAACTAGTATATATGTCAATGTTAATGAAGGAGAGTTTCTGCTTGGCCATTATTAAAGTTGATTGCCAACAGAAATTTAGTTGTTGAAGCCTTTTATTTGTTATAATTGATTACATATTTTATTATAAAAATTGTTAAAAAAGAAAAAAAAGAACAAACTTCACACATCACATGGTTATAACTAGCAAGTATATATATATATATATATATATATATATATATATATATATATATATATATATATATATATATATATATATATATTTATATCAAAAATCGAGGTATAGCTCATGCAAAGTTCACTATTTACCACTAGATGCTAGTATTGATGATGTTGATATTGATGTACTGGGTTGTCATTAAAGTTCATTGTTTAAATGCAGCATATATTAATAATGCTGGTATTAATGTACTGCACTATCATTAAGATTTACTACTTAATTTGCAACAAAATTTTGACTACTAAAACCTTGTATTTGTTATCATATATTATATAGTTATATTATATTTCGTAAAATTGTACCATGCATTTTGTGTAGGGTCGATCTTAATAATGCTAGTAATAATGTTAATAGTTTTTATATGGAGACAGTTATAGGGAGTTTAGAGATGGGGATTAATGGGTTCAGTTTTAATAATAATTGTTTCAGCTCGGCCATAATTAAAATTATTTTCTTCATCTACAATAGAAATTTTGCTATTAAATCTACAATAGAAATTTTGCTAAAAAAAATATTCTAAAGTAATTAAAACAACTAAAAATTGAAGGATAAAAAATATTTTTTTAATTAAAACTCCAATACAAACTCCTTCATAATATTTTGAGTTTTAGAGTTGAAAAGATAAACTCCGGCTCCCATCTTATGCTGTTGCATGTCGCTCCATGGAGTGCTATACTTATTGCATCACGATAATAACCTTAAACATAAAGCATCGATAAATGAAAAATACGTGACAAATTCACGACCATCCACCCCGTGTCTTTTTCACTCAAATAGTCCACACGCATAAGAGCACGTGACAACACCGGAAATACATCGGTCAACCTACTGATAGACGCATGGCGAGCACTTTCGAAATTCCAAATTAATTGTACCGTCCACCCTGAGAAAGTGCAGGGGGCATTTTGAAGGGTGTAACTCACCGGACAGTGACGGGATTCATGACCAACATGCCGACGTCGACCCGTTCGCCAATGAGATTGAATTTCCTAAAATGCCCAAAATGCCCTCACATCGCCGACATTCCCTTGAGGGGTCATGTAAGGGCAGTTTGGTCCTATGGCGACCGATTTAAATCCCGGTTATCTCGTCAGGTGACGTCACCGTGGGCTGCCCTTTAAATAACGGCTTCCCTCACTCGGCTCAGCAGTTTTCTTTCACCTCCCTCTTCCCCACCTCTCTCTCTCTCTCTCTCTTCCGGCGATGGAGCTCTCGGCGGGCGGAACTTTTGTTCTCCGGCGGTTGGGATTTCTCCTGGCGATCTCTTCTTTCCTCCAGGTGGTGAAGAACGAACTAGGGTTTTCTGATCTCTCTCCTCGCTCTCTCCTGGGAATCTCTGCTACGTAGTTTGATTTCTTTTTCGTTCTTCGAGTGGAAATTCTTGGAATTCTTGGGCTAGGGTTTTATTTTTTTTGGTTTTATGTTGTTAGATCGAGTAGTTTTAGATGATAGGAAGTTCTTGATTCAGGGTTCGTTAAATTGGGGGGATTTTCCATGGGATTAGCAGTTTTTCCTTCCCCCCCACCCCACCCCCCTGCCTGAAATTTTGAGTTCTTTAATAATGGTTTTGGAGTATAAGGTCTTCATATTTGAAGCATTGATGGGTTGGCAGTAAGAAAAAAGAATGCAAGAAAGGTGATCGTTAAGGGACGGTAGAGGCAAGTTTGTTCTTCGAGTTCTTTTGCTCTAGCTGTCTATTTTGTTAATTACTTTGGTATATCATCTGTTATTTTTTTGGTTTTATGTTGTTCGATCGTGTAGTTTTAGATGATTGGAAGTTCTTGATTCAAGGTTCGTTAAATTGGGGGGATTTTCCATGGGATTAACAGTTTTTCCTTTCCCCCCCACCCCACCCCCCTGCCTGAAATTTTGAGTTCTTTAATAATGGTTTTGGAGTATAAGGTCTTCATATTTGAAGCATTGATGGGTTGGCAGTAAGAAAAAAGAATGCAAGAAAGGTGATGGTTACGGGACGGGTAGAGGCAAGTTTGTTCTTCGAGTTCTTTTGCTCTAGCTGTCTATTTTGTTAATTACTTTGGTATATCATCTGTTATTTTTTTGGTTTTATGTTGTTCGATCGAGTAGTTTTAGATGATTGGAAGTTCTTGATTCAAGGTTCGTTAAATTGGGGGGATTTTCCATGGGATTAACAGTTTTTCCTTCCCCCCCACCCCACCCCCTGCCTGAAATTTTGAGTTCTTTAATAATGGTTTTGGAGTATAAGGTCTTCATATTTGAAGCATTGATGGGTTGGCAGTAAGAAAAAAGAATGCAAGAAAGGTGATGATTACGGGACGGGTAGAGGCAAGTTTGTTCTTCGAGTTCTTTTGCTCTAGCTGTCTATTTTGTTAATTACTTTGGTATATCATCTGTTATTTTTTTGGTTTTATGTTGTTCGATCGAGTAGTTTTAGATGATAGGAAGTTCTTGATTCAAGGTTCGTTAAATTGGGGGGATTTTCCATGGGATTAAGAGTTCTTCCTTTCCTCCCCTCGGCACCCGAAGAAAGAATGCAAGAAAGGTGATGGTTAAGGGACGGTAGAGGCTAGTTTGTTCTTGGAGTTCTTTTGCTCTAGCTGTCTATTTTGTTAATTACTTTGGTATATCATCTGTTTGTAATAACAATTTGACTTAACTGATGTAAAATCTGGGTACTCTTGATGTCTTTAAGGAGTTTTGAGTCGAGGATTCTGAGTTCTTGGACAGTAACTTTTGGTATATTAAGCACTGACAGCTTTGACTGGTTGGTGAGAAAAGATAGAATGGAAGAAAGGAATCATTAAGAGAATGTTGGGGAAAGTATGTTGTTGGAATTCTTTTTCAAATTTCTCTTTCATTCTTGATTTGAGTAGTGCTAGCTATTAATATTATGATTTTCACTTAACCACTGATAAATTTGGATAACCTTCATGTGTTTGAGCAGTTTCCTCTTTGGGATTTTCAGCTTTTTAACAATATTTGGCATTTGAAGACTTCATACTTTTGACTGTTGTGAGAAAAGGCATAAGGGAAGAAAGCGGTGATTATGAGCCGCTATAAATGGAAAAAATTGTTATCTCTGTGCTCTTTGGTAACTAACCAAATCTTATCATTTTGATAGCCAATTAATTTTGAGTAAAATAAAAAAATAAAATATTAATTTTATTTTTTATTACTTTTTTACTGGCTTGTGTGTGTTAGGACGATAGCTATCAGCGAGAAAAGACCCCACCAGCCCCCCGATGTACCTCACCTTCGAAGAACCCTTGGTACTCCAATCCCTAATCCAAGCCCCCAAAAACAAGAAGCGAAAACGCCCAAAATAACCTCCATCCCACCAACCACCACCACTCGCTCCCCTTCCCTTGGTCCCCAGTTCACCTAGGTGCACATGTGGTTTCAGCAATTTCATCACATGTTAAGCAACTTTGGCTCATCCTTGGGTTGTTATGCCATATCAGTAGTTTGTTATGTACGACATTGAGTTTGATGTGGTTACATTGGATTGGGCATTTGGGGGGTTTCTAATCTTGGTTGGTAGCTTTTACTTTCAGAGTTAAGGCAAAGAGTGGAGAGAAGTAAATGTGAAAGTGCTAAAAATGGAAGGATTGGTCTGGAGTGGTTTAGTAAGATATTTGTGTCGTGTTACTCGTTGTTCCTTTTAATGATGGACATTAGGTGGGGGAATGATCCGTTGACAATTTTCTGATGGGAAGACGTTAAAAAGTGATCATTTGATGTGTTTTGGCTGGCTAAGATAAAGCTTTTCATGGCTTCTTCTTAGTAGCTGAGCAGGGTATGAAATATACTGCTTACTAGAAGTTAGGAGATCAATGATTTTTGGCTCAGTTTTTCAGTGTTGCTGAGATAGAGAAGTATGGGACAGAGCTGAGCAACTTCTGTGAGCGTCATTGATGTTAGTTAACTTCTCTAATTCTTAGTTACAAGATGTTCTGTTATGAGATGTTCAACTTCAGGGTAATAAAAGTTGGCTTTTTTAGTTATTTTTTTTTGCCACATAAAGTCCTATTCCCACCTTCATGTGGAATTGATTATGTTGGGCAATCATTTTTTGATGGTTCAGTCTTGGTACAAACCTCATCTGTTACTGTAGGAATTTATATCAATGAACATAGTCCACAAGTCATGGCACCTTTATTAGAGGGTTTGTTATGACACAAAAGTGTTGCCCATACAAACTGGTTAGTGCTGATATAAAGGTTGTTCAAGGTGGTAATGTCGTTATTTATTCTCAAAATTAAAGGCTGTGACTCTATTTGGAAATGAAAATTCTGTGATCGATGCCTACTTTTAATTTGTCATCTTACCTTTGCTGATTTAAAATGGAGGAAGAGTCGTCTTGGGGGGAGGGGTGAGTTGGGTTGGGGTTAATTGACGTCCAGGTGCAACATCCGAGACAAATTTTACATAATGTTATCTCTCTGTAGTTTTCAGAAAATGTTTTTGCTTTTACATAATTTAAATTTGCTTTGAGCATTTTGTCAACTCTTTTTGAAGTTGCATTCTCGTATTTGAATGTGCAGATCACTCTTGTGCCTCCAACAGGTGCTCAGCAGTCCAATGCTACAACAGTGTAAGGACATTCTCTTGACAGATCTTGATTTATAATGTCCATTTGGGTAAACAAATTTTAAATGTAGGCCTTCAGCTATTGTTTCATTTGATAGGTCTGCTTCAGGTTACAAATTATAATTTTTACATTATATCTGGCTACATATCTGGCATGCGCAAAATGTTCTTATGTTTCCATTGCTTGGTGTTAGGTGCGATATGCAATAGTTTCATTCTTTCTTTCTTTTTATTTTTTGTTGTTGTTTAGACTTTACTTCTTAGCTAGAGAAAGAGTGCTGAATTATTTCTGAACAGACAATGACTGATTCCATTGAACCAGGAACATCATTTCTCAAGAAACTAGTAAATCTATCCAATAGAATGCTGAAGCCTATACCAGCCTATAGAAGCACCGGAAAAACTAGTACAATTTTTTTGGCTAGTTCTGGTTCAAGAAGTCCTTTTTTTGTCTGCTTCTGCATCTGGTGCTTCCGACGAAAAATTTTGAGTTCAGCATGTTTAGCATGACTAGTTAAATTTGAATGTCTGTTCCATAAAGGCATAAATTCAAGTGAAAGAAACATTTTATATAACGGAAATTTAAGTGAACTATTTTTTTTTGTATTGCAAAGATATAACATTTATATATAATTTACTTTTTGAACTTCAGTTATTTGAAAAGTCAGTATACTTGGTAATTTTGAAGCTTTGCCTACTGCATTCAAATTTTTTCCTTCATCATTTAGTACAACTCAGAAGCATAATTAATTTCCTCATATTTTTGAGATTAAATGGATATTTAGTCAAAATGCATGTAGTTATTGAACATTATATTTTGTTTAATATTATTTTTGACTTTTGAGAAATCTTTTGTACATAGTTCTTCATGTTAGTCTTTATAAACTACAATAGCAGCCTTTTTGTAGTCCACAGCCTGTCAAGCGTCATGTATTTTTTTTTATCTTTCCCTTTTTTTTTTTACTCAATAATAAACCGAAAAACTGTTGAAAATATCTTACAGCCTATGTACTAAACTAGATAAAGAAATGCCCTCTAGTATGATATTAAAGACCAAAATCTAACATAAAAAAGCATCTGATTAGCTTCCATCGTATAGAAAAAGGTATTGTTAAAGTCAAGCTGATAGATTAGTTATCTGGCAGTGTAAGAAAATGTCCTTACTGCCATGTTTTTGAGTGAGCCAGAGGCCACAAAGCAAGACTTCTAATGCTCATTTGAGCTATCCAATGATTCTTACTGTTCTAGATCCAAATTGAACATATAGGGATTTTCATTGATTGAAGGAGGGCAGGTTCTGCTGAAGTGACGGTGATCTAAGATTTCTTACATTTGACTGGCCAAGGATCATAGATTTGCCTTAGAAGCTTGACTACTCACACATTTGTTGGTAGTCTTGTAATATCTGTTAGAAAAGAATCCCTCAAAGGTAGTAAACATCTAAACTTTTGTAACAAGGTATGAGATAAGTAAGACACAATGATGAAAAAAGAAAAATATTTGATGCAGACATGGGGTGCCTGGCCACAATAACTAATAGTAATCATCATTCATTCACATAGGCACTTTTTAGCTCCTTTGTCACATCTAAAATTACAAGTTCCATTGCCTTTCTTGAATCTGATCATTTTTGATAATCATTGTCCATTTTCTTTCAGAAATTCAATATTCTATTTTTGCATTTGAACCATTTTATCATTTTCCTTCAGAAAGACATATGCAGAAGGGTATTGTTCAATGTATGGTATTTGCGGACGCCGCGGTGATGGAAAGGTTTTGAACTGCCCTTATAATGTCCCTTCTATGAAGGTACTTGGTAACACATTGTGGTTATCATTTTATATTTGTATCATGGAATGCCGTACCGGTCCGGCCGTGGACCGGTACCGGAACGGATAAAAAACCGGTATTTTCCGGTTTTTTATCCGAACCGGCCGGTACGGGTGCGTACCGGCCGGTTCGGGCCTGTACCGGCCGGTTCGGAGCCCGTACCGGCCGGTACCGGCCTCATACCGGTGCGAACCGGCCGGTTCGCACCGGTACGATTTTTTTTTTTTTTATAGAACCACAGCGCCGCGCGCTGTGGTTTTTGAAACCACCGCGTACCGGCCGGTACGGGACCGGTACCAGCCGGTACGTACCGGACCGGTACCGTACCGGTCCGGCCGGCCACCGGTACGCCGACCGGTACCGGTACGGCGGACCTTGATTTGTATGCAAGATTATAGTTATATTTGTGCTGCTAAGTTATCATTTTGACATGAATATCTGGAAAGGAAAACAAATTAACGGTCTTCTTTTTCTTTCTATAAAAAAAAGGTGGGTGGGCTGGTGTTACTGCACGTGTGTTCAACCTTTTCTTCCTAAATTATTAGGTCTTAATGTATCTGTAACCTTGAGTAGTATAAAGTTAAACTGTGATTGGACTCTTGATCTGTAAAATGTTTTCTTTTTTCCTTCTCAGCCAGATGAGTTGTTGTCCTTGAAGATCCAGAGTTTGTGTCCAACAATCACGGGCAATGTCTGCTGCACTGCAGATCAGTTTGACACATTACGAGGGCAAGTCCAGCAAGTAAGATTTGTGGCTAAAGTGACATTGTTAACATTCACTAGCATGACCACTCCTTAAAAAGAGAATATTCACATTGTGCTATTTTAATTTCTTATTTTTTTTATAGAACCCCCATGCTTGTTACTCTGCTTGTATCATGTGCTTAGATTTGGGGTCCCAGTCTCCTACACTAATAGTAGTACATTTATTTAGTATATCTATTTCTTCACACCTGGTTCTTCAGTGTAATGTCATCTTGTTATGGATCGTTATTTACTTCATTTTGAAACACAGAATGCTAATTGCCTTGACTGTTCTCATCATGCATAATCATGCATGCT
Source organism: Phoenix dactylifera (assembly GCF_009389715.1). NCBI lineage: Eukaryota > Viridiplantae > Streptophyta > Magnoliopsida > Arecales > Arecaceae > Phoenix > Phoenix dactylifera. Next base: position 497,120 of record NW_024067781.1, on the reverse strand, counting down.
ATGGATGTTGCCAGGATTGCTAAGACCTCTGACTTTCTAGTTATTATTCTTGCATTATTAAAAGTTTACAATATGCAGACTTATAAAATAGTAAATGCTTGCTAGTTTACATTGTTACATAAACTAATCTTGTGTTTCTCTCAAGCTTACGAATTTATCATCTTTCTTTTGAAATTTATTATTGGATATTACTGACAAGTTGGGATGCCATTAAGCAAGTTGTAGAATCAATGAATGTTAGAGAACTAGAACTGCTTAGGTCAAGGTATAGCATTCTTCAAATCATGTTCTGGTGGCATTGCATCGTATTTCAGGACATCAAACTGCTAAAATAGTAAAAACGTTAAGTCATAAAAGATCATAGGGTTTTTTTGCATATATACCCTTCTAAATATGCGAAATTGCATGAATACTCTCGTAAAACTACTATTTGCATGTATATCCTTCTTTTTTTCTTTTTTGCATATGTACCTGTATTATTTAACGTCGTTAAAGGATAGACGGTTTAAAATTAAAATGACGAAAATAACCTTATGGGTAGATATGCAAAAAAAAGTTATAAGGGTATATACGCAAATAGCAACTTTCATATTTAGGAGGGTATACATTCAAAAAATTTATTAAAAAATATCAAAACTCAGCTGAAATTTTCTAAGTCTTTTATGATTCAGTTGGATTGATAAGTCAAAAAAAGATCGAGTCATATTGTTAATTTTTTTTAAAATCTTGACTCAGTCAAGTTGGAATATTAGGTGGTCATTTTGGTAATTCTATTCTTCATTTGATTTTGATATAATTATCATTATTGAATTTATGACTTCTATATTTCATCATTATTATTAAAAGATTAAAGCATATCAAATTTAAATTAATTATAGATGCTTAGATTAGTAAAATATTTTTTTAGTGATATGTAAATGTTGAGTTGTGTTTGTTTTTGAGACGAGAATTTCGTAAAAGTAACATGATTTATTCTGTAAGAGTTGATATTAACATGATTTAATCTTTTTTGTTATCTTTTTTTATTAATGATTATCTTTACTGGATTTTGATTATTTTTTATTAGATTTTTTTGAAATGTATACCCTCCTAAATATGCGTAATTGCATGAATACCCTCATAAAGTTGCTATTTGCATGTCTATCCATATGAAATTTTCTTCTTGCATGTATACCCATAAGGGTATTTTAGTCATTTTAATTTTAAATCATTTATTTTTTAATGGAGTTAGATGGTATGGGTACATATATAAAAAAGAAAGTAAAAGAAGGGTATACGTGCAAAATAAATATTTGATGAGGGTATACATGCAAATAGAAATTTTACGAGGGTATTCATATAATTTTATATATTTTGGAGGGTATGTATGCAGAAAACCCAAGATCATATATATTGTCACGCTCCGGAGCCGGATCCGTGACACGGCCGTACTATTGCCGACTACCACCCACAATAGTACGCAGCCTCGTACAGGGGTAACAGGTAGCCAATAGATTTCAAACTTTCATATATTAAAATATTTGCATTACAACCTTGAAGATTGATACCAAAAATACAGAACTTCTATGCTGTTCAAATGTACAAAATATATAAGCTTCTCCAAAAAATAACGAAGCTCTGTAACAAAATAAAAATATATCTGATGGCGATCACTGGTTAGGATCTGAAAGAAAATGGAACATAAACAGACGTGAGCTACACGGCTCAGTAAGTAATCCTGCATAATCCTACCGGATCAACTAGTAGGCTAAACATGTATAACAGGGTTTGAGAAGCTGACATGCATGTTTATCTGATAATCATCATGGCATAATATGTATGCAAATTAAACAAAGCAGTATTGCAAGTTACAAAAATTTTCATAAAACATGCATATGAAACCGTGCCCTCGGCATGCCGTGGTCCATTCTCTCGGATGCTACTGCGAAGTCCATTCGGCCACTGGCGGGGCCACTTACCTGGATTTTTGCTGGTTACCGTTGGGCAGTTCTTCCCCCTGGTAGTCCCTCCTTCCTCTTGGAGCTTCAGGGCTCCTTCGCCTTCGGCTCCAGGGCTTCGGCTCTCTCTCTCGTTCAGTGTTCTAGGGGGTCTGTGACTTTGGGGTCGCCGGCAGAGGCTTACATAATTTGTTTAAGGGATGAGACCTCCTCTGAGAGGTCCCATCCTCTCCTTCCTTCCTTGCTTCGAGACTGTCAGCCGCTCCCCCCGGTCTCAGGCGCGCCGGAATCGGCTGCCAGTAGGGGGGTTGAGGTGGCGGCTCCAGGTTCTGCATGGCTGGGGGTCCCTCAGTGAGGTCCCATCCCCCCTGCCCTCTTAGCTTCGGGAGCTTCCAGCTGCCCCCCCTTGCTCTGCCGTTGCGTCTGGCCTTGCCACGTGGGGCATGAGGTGACCCTCCCCTGTCGGCCAATTGTGGCCTTATCCTTTCTCTTCTCAGCATGAGGTGGCAACCTCTTCCCGGTTGCCACTCTGATAGTACTGCCCACAGTAAAAATTTGGGCCCAATCCCCTAACTGGGCCTATTTCTTATTGGGCCTAGTAGGTTGTGGGCCCGGACATTACATCCTACCCCCCTTAAAATAAATTTCGTCCTCGAAATTAGACACACCTCAAGTGGACCGATGTAGCGAGGACTCATTTTGCCGTATTGCCCGAATCGGGCAACACTCCTCGAAAGGGACATTTTTAGGTAGACAAAGTTTTCCTCCAAAAATTTCAGTTCTCATAGCTTAACAAGAATCGCCCGGTAGGGGGCCTTGAAGATGGGTCCCTTTCCTAAGATCGATGGTGAATTCGATTTCTCAACCAGGGGTAATTCCTGGTAATTCATCAGGGTAAATGTCTGAGTATTCCTTATTTCTTATAGCTACCTAGCAGTCAAGAGTTTAGGATGAAACTGAAATAAATTGCTTTCTTTGACTAAGGTATTATGACAATCTTAACATATTATGATACTCCTAACTACCCATTACCCCAAATTTTTACGGTTATAGTCTTGTTAAACCTAGAGCTCTGATACCACTAGATGTCATGCCCCGGACCCGGATCCGTGACACGGCCGTGCTATTGCCGACTAGATGTCACGCCCCGGACCCGGATCCGTGACACGGCCGTGCTATTGCCGACTACCGCCCACAATAGCACGTAGCCTCATACCTGGGTAACAGGGTAGTCAAACCAACCAAATCTTTTCATATGAAAGCATTCTTAGTACAACATGCTGGTCAGTACCCAAATACAGAGCTTCTATGTAGTTTATGTACACAAAAGTATACTTGCTTTACCCCAAAAGAAAGAAGCCCTGATATCAAATTAACGTGTCTCTGGCAGCTATCAATGGTGAGGATCTGAAAGAAAAAGTAAATGAATGGATATGAGCTACACGGCTTAGTAAGTAATCTTGCATAATCCTACTGGATCAACTAGTAGGCTAAACATGTATAACAGGGTTTGAGAAGTTGACATGCATGTTTATCTGATAATCATCATGGCATAATATGTATGCAAATTAAACAAAGCAGTATTGCAAGTTACAAAAATTTTCATAAAACATGCATATGAAACCGTGCCCTAGGCATGCCGTGGTCCATTCTCTCGGATGCTACTGCGAAGTCCATTCGGCCACTGGCGGGGCCACTTACCTGGATTTTTGCTGGTTACCGTTGGGCAGTTCTTCCCCCTGGTAGTCCCTCCTTCCTCTTGGAGCTTCAGGGCTCCTTCGCCTTCGGCTCCAGGGCTTCGGCTCTCTCTCTCGTTCAGTGTTCTAGGGGGTCTGTGACTTTGGGGTCGCCGGCAGAGGCTTACATAATTTGTTTAAGGGATGAGACCTCCTCTGAGAGGTCTCATCCTCTCCTTCCTTCCTTGCTTCGAGACTGTCAGCCGCTCCCCCCGGTCTCAGGCGTGCCGGAATCGGCTGCCAGTAAGGGGGTTGAGGTGGCGGCTCCAGGTTCTGCATGGCTGGGGGTCCCTCAGTGAGGTCCCATCCCCCCTGCCCTCTTAGCTTCGGGAGCTTCCAGCTGCCCCCCCCTTGCTCTGCCGTTGCGTCTGGCCTTGCCACGTGGGGCATGAGGTGACCCTCCCCTGTCGGCCAATTGTGGCCTTATCCTTTCTCTTCTCAGCATGAGGTGGCAACCTCTTCCCGGTTGCCACTCTGATAGTACTGCCCACAGTAAAAATTTGGGCCCAAACCCCTAACTGGGCCTATTTCTTATTGGGCCTAGTAGGTTGTGGGCCCGGACATTACATATATCACAAGGAAATATAATAGGTAGACAACAGGGAATGGAAAAAAAATGAACATCCTTTTTGTATGTACACTTTGATTTTTTTTGGTGGGTTAGCTCAGCCCACGGCTACATTAAATTATCTCCAACTAAATCCTCCAATTACATATTTTGGTACTGATTCTAAGAAACAGGGTTCGTGGAATCGTCCTGAACCGGACGGTTTCGACAGCTTCGAGCTGTACCGGCGACTCACCGGTACGGTTCCGGCAGCGGAAACGAAAATCGTTGCTAGAACCGAAAAAAGAGAAGAAAAGAGAGAGCGAGCGGGGGAGGAAGGGAGATGGAGAGGGAGGGAGGCCGGCGGAGGGTGGCGGACGCTGGCAGAGGCCGGCGGGAACGAAACAGGGGAACCGACCGTGGCCTCACCTCCCGTGGCCTCCGCCGGCCCTTCACCGGCCTCCTCCATCGTCCGCCTGCCTCCTCTCTCCCTCTGACACGGAACGACGCGGTCCCGTACCGACTCGTGCCACCGGAGAACTAGTACAGTGCCCGGTATCTGTTCCGCCGACCTTGGTAAGAACACAATTACATTTACCGAAGTTCAAAGACCAACCGGTTGGAGTATTGCCTTCATGTATTATAGTTTTATATTTGTTCTCTTAAAGTCTATTAGTTTAGCAATGACAATATATGTCTGAAATGAGAAGTCAATCTCTCAATTTTGAATATTGTCTGCTAGCATACTTCCCGGTCCTCTTCAATTGATATATTCTTCTTCCCTTGTTTGATCAGTTGGTGTGAATTCTTTGAGTTGTCTATGCTTTGCAGTATGTATTTGTATTCAGAGTTCTTAAATACAAAAAAGGCAGATATAAGCATTGTGTTAAAATATTTGAACCATGGATGATAACCAAATAAGTTTTGCAGGTAAGAATAAATCACAATTGGTGCACATTCTACCTCTCCTTCTGTATTTATTGTTATAGAAAAAAGTGGATTTATTTGAAGTCATAGCTTCATTAAAAATAATCAGTTCCAATATTGACAGAAACATGCTTTAACTGAATTTTTATCATAATTGGTGTCATGTTCCAGTTTGGTAGGATAAGAATTCGACTTCTCAGAGGATAAATATTGTTAGGTTGATTTTAGTCCATCACCTAGGATTATCCGCAACCTTTCGGTTTGAACTAATTTGGGGTTACTGCTTAATTGCAAGTTCCGTCCATTGCTTATATTACTTATATAGTTGTCTTTTGTTGTTTTTGAATACTTTGATCCTCTTTTTTCTTTTTGCTGTTATTTTTTGTGTAATACCCACTTATTTTTCATGTGATATCTTTTGCAGGCAATTCCTTTTCTTGTGGGATGCCCAGCATGCTTGAGGAACTTTTTAAATCTTTTCTGCGAGCTCTCTTGCTCTCCAAATCAAAGCCTTTTCATCAACGTGACTTCAGTGATGAAGGTCCTTTTTCTTTATACCCATAGTTTATTTGTAGACAAGGATTTAAGGTTATGGCTTCCTAGTAGATAAACTACTTAATAGTTAACATCTGATTGTTCTTTGTGATAATTTATTGTTCCAGTTCATGATGTTAAAGATTGGGTTCACACTTTTTTTCCCTCCCCTCACCCGCTTCTTTTTGAAGTGAATGGCATTTATATATGGAATAAATATTGGATTATGATTAAATTATAAATAACTGCCTATGATGTACAGTCATATATATACTTTTAAATTGCATTCTTATGTGGTTGCAGGTCAATGACAGTTTGACCGTTGATGGCATAGATTTTTATGTAACTAGTCAGTATTTAGAGGAGTTATTTAATTCATGCAAGGATGTGAAATTTGGGACTATGAACACTCGTGCAATGGATTTTGTTGGTGCAGGTGCTCAAAATTACAAAGGTGAGAAGTGCCAAGGTTTTATGTCTAACTCATGCATGGTTGCAAGTAGGACCTAAAGTTCATCTATCTTTGTAAATGCCTTGTCTATCATGCTGAATGAACTAAGCAGTGTAAGAGAAGAAAAAGTATGGATGCCCTTTGGCCTAGGGATATTTTTCATATGACAGCAACATAATTTAATTAGGGAAATAAATATTTTAACTTTTAAACATGTTGGTTTAAATTGCCTATCAATTATTGCTAATGCTTACATAACGTAAAAATGATCATATTACTGTTCTCATTGTTGAGTTGAACCAGTAAGTTGTTGCAGATTTCCCTTGTACCTATTCTCTTCTGCTGTTCTCTCTTGGTCCCGCATTATTTTATTGTATCAGCATGTGCTATTTATGGTGCTCTGTTATAACTTTGATCTCAAGTCATGCCATCATTGCATTGGTATCTTGATTTATGCCCTTACATTTAGCTGGATAAACAATTTCTAAACCTGGGAAGTTGTTATCTTCGCTAGCTTCTTTGTTATGTTCAACTGACGGAATTGTAAATCTTGCTTCTATTTTTGGTTGGTTTAACCTTATGCTTCTGATTACTTTTCCAGAGTGGCTTGCATTTATTGGTCATCAAGCAAATCCCAATGAACCTGGTTCACCATATGCAATAGCCTTTCGAACAAATCTTAATGACTCAGTCAGGATGAAGCCTATGAATGCTACAGTTTATTCATGTGGTGACCCTTCTCTTGGCTGTTCATGTGGTGATTGTCCTTCATCTTCTGTATGCTTCGACTCTGCCTCACCTGCTCCTCGTGAGAAACAAGCCTGTGCTATTAGAATTGGTTCTTTGAAGGTATAACTTATCTTTCCTCTGTTGCTTTTTGATGTGATAAAATCTGATGACATTTGTTTCCTTAGGTCATTGGGATAATGTGGAACTGTCATTCTGTGCAAAGGATAATAAGCAAAGTAGTAAGGTACACCGTCTTAGTACCGGGCCTCCTACTGTGCCACACTATTGTTGTATCAGTATGTTACGATACGGAGATGGTTCAGTGTATGGAGTGTCGGTATGCTCCCATACTATGTATTGGTACCGAACTGGTATTGTATGGTATGATGCTCCGTATCGTCCGGTTCGGCACGATATGGCGAATCTTGCAAAGTAGTATATACATGCATATCGTGAACTAAAATAATGCATATCATGAACTGAAATAATGCATGGATTAATTAATCTTATATCATCTTTCTTCTTGTAAAAATGGAAGACTTTTTGAAATATAGCGGGATCTTATTAGTAGGGAAGGAAATTGGTCCCATTTGTATACCCCACCCCCCACCTTAGGGGGGGTGGGGTGGTGGGGGCTCACCTTGGTTGCACTTCTTATCCAAGTTTTGTATCTGATGACATCTGTTCCATTAAATCATTGGGATAATGTAAAACTATCATTTTGTGCATAGGATGATAGGCAAAGTAGCAAGATACACCGTCTCGGTACCGGGCCTCCTACCATGCCACATTATTGTTGTCTGTATGTTAGGGTATGGGGATGGTTCAACGTATGGAGTGTCGGTATGCCTCCGTACTATATATTGACACCGAATCGGTACTGTATGGTACGTCCCGTATCGTCCGGTTCGGCACGGTACGGCGAACCTTGCAAAGTAGTGTATACATGCATATCGTGAATTGAAATATTGCATGGATTAATTAATCTTATTATCATCTTTCTTGTAAAAATGGAAGACCTTTTGAAATATAGCGAGATCTTATTAGTAAGGAAGGAAATTGGTTCTATTTGTATTCCCCGTCCCTCCCCTTGCGCACCCCCCCTCCCAAAAAAAAAAGGAGGCCTGACCTTGGTTGCACTTCTTATCCAAGTTTTGTATTGATCTCAATACCTTTCAACCTCTTTATCTTTGCCTCAATTGTGATCTTGATCCTTCAATTAATCTTGATTTCTGAATCTTGCTCTAGATATATTACAATCCTCATGCAATACATGGGAATGGACTAGAATCCCTAAGAACAGCCACGCATGGAGCCTTTGTCCTAAGTGTCAATATTACATGGTGCAGACATGAGAATCATATTTAGATGTATATTCAAGTGTCTGACTCAGTAAGAGGAAAGAAAAAAAGAAGATACGTGAATACTTAAGATTGACGTAGGATGGAAGGAGGAGAGGGAAGAAGAGGGAAAAGAACGGGAGGGAAGAAAAGAGAGGAAGAAGGAGAAGAAGAATAAGAGGAAGGGGCAACTCAATATTCTCAAATCTCAAACATAAAGAACTTGGGCTCTTAATTACATATTAGTGGGTATTTATAGACCCAAAATCCTAATAAGAGTCCATGTAGAAATAAAATATTAAAGTCCTTAGAAAACTCTAGTCTTAATAAAAATAGAGTTCTCAATAAAAATAAAATTCTCTTCTTTTCAAATAAAATAAAATTAGCCTAAATAAAATAGAATTTTTCTAATTCCTATATTTACGCCTAATAGTGGTGTGCCTAGATCTCTTATAGAACGGTCCATCAAAGATACAATATTAACAAGATTATTTTTATTTATACCTTTACCTATTGTTTGTTTAAACATCGATGTCTTTCAGCATATTTGTTTGTTGTCCAAACTTCCCAGTTGACCTAAGGGTATAAGAAAAATAACATTTTTTCAAAGTTGATTCAACACTTACATCCTCGACCAATTTCTAGTGTCAAATTGGAGAGCGAAAACTCATTGTTGGAAGAGTCCAACTGTTGACCAATCGCTGAAAGCTGCAATGAAGGAACTTCATTAGTATCCAAGTTTCTGACATATATCCAATTCATTTTGAAGCTGGATGTGAGTGCCTATGTAAGATGTCAAATCACAACCTCAACCATGACTAGATCTTATCATAATGTTGACCTTCTTGTCTAGGAGCATACCTTGTTTCGTGAACATGAGGTAATATTTTTTGGCCCAATCTTCTTTTGTAGCTCTTAGTGCAACAAATTCCTTACTAAAGACTTAGATCCACTTCCTCGTGAAACTTAAAGAAAAAGTTAATCTTCCAAATCACTTACTTTGGATGTCCACAAATACATGTCTTGATGATCTATTTCAACAATCTCAATAACTGTAGGTTGATTTATTTCAATTCTTATCTTATTGTAGACCGAGTCAAATCCTAGTCTCATTTCTATTCATTCTAAACTTGACAATTGCAGGTTGATTTATCACTTATGCTTCAAGTCATAACTTAAACATTCATTCCAATATACCAGTTATATCCCCAATTCATTTGTTAACTAAGATCCAAATCTAGTGCTACTTCAAAGCTAACTTTGTTTCTTGACCGAATCGGGATCCATATCAAGGATTGCCGAACCGGTACCGAGTGCCGTACCGGTCAGCGCCCAGTACGGTTTAGTACCAGTTCAGACCGAACCGAATCAGTATTGAACTGGTTGGTGCTGGTTCATGCCTGACCGGTACGTTTCGATATCAGTTCGGACCGAACCGGTACCGAACTAGTTGGTGCCGATTCACGCACCAGCACGCCCTAATTTTTGTTTTTGGAGTTCTCTCTTTTCGAACTTTTATGAATTTAAGTCTAATTTGATATTTTTTTGATGCTTTCTGATGTTTCTAGGATCCCGGTTTAAGCTAGATGATGCATCTTATTGCTTTAAAATGATATAAATCATAAAATGAACAACATAAAATATTTTCAAACCAAGATACAACCAAATTACATACTTTTAAAGTCCAACAGATATACATAATGATATTTAAAATCGGGTCGAGTGGCGATACCTCTCTTAGATATCCGGATCATCAGCATAATCAGGAAGCACATCAACCCACCTCTCTATCCAAGCGACATTGGAGTTTTATATGTTCATCCCATAAGGAATGCGCGTCGGGTTATAAGCACTCTCGGATCTCTCGCCGAAGCTCTAGCTATGAGAGGTGTTCTTGGTTGATAATACGACTGTAGAGAGGACCATCCGACCATGCCGGTAGCAAAATCCGATCCGTGAGATGCTCTGAGCTACGTAGGATAGTAGCCACCGACCAGTTCGCATCGAGTCCGAGTCGAACCGGACGAAACTGGCTAAAAATTACCGATTTCAGCCGGTACTATTGAGGTTCCGACCTCTATGGGGCCGAAACTGTTTTCCTATGGCAAACAGGCTCGGTATGGGACCGGGTCGGCTCGGTTCGGCTTGAACCAGGCCGTACGGCCTGGTTTGGCCTGGTTCGGCAATCCTTGGACTACCGATCGACAGGCGGGTCGGAACCGGCATACTGATTTTATTAAAAGTTTTCTAGTTTGATTAATTGGTAATCAATTTTTTTCAGCTTTTAAAATGATTTTAAGTATAATTTGATATTTTATAATGTTGCTATGATCTTGGTATAACCTAATGATGCATTTTCTTGTTTTAAAGTGATACAAAATATAAAATGATTAGTAAAATATTGTATGCTACAAGAAGCAATATGAAATATTATAAAATCAACTAGTGAGATTAAAAATATAAAATAATATAATCAATTATATATATATTTAAAATACAATATGCATACCGATATCTAAAATCTCGTTGAGTGATGATGCTTTTCGTAGATATTCAGATCGTTAACATAGTTAAGAGGCACCTTAGCCCACCCTTCTAACTAAGCTGCATTGTAGTTTTGTATGTTCATCCGATAAGAAACACACTCTGGGTTATAAGCACTTTCGGTTCTTTTGCTGAAGTTTTGGCTCTGAGAGATATCCTCTGGCTGATAATATGGCTGTAGAGGAGCTCATCCGAATATGCTGGTAGCAAAATCCGACTCGTAAGATGCTCTAGGTTGTGTAGGGTAACAGCTAGACGATGCCTCAAATGCACCACATATCCATATTCAGATGGGTTACAGGCTGCTTGTGGTTACGGATAACAAGATCCAACAAACAACTCGAAACTTGATACATTTATTTTTTTGAATTTTCTTTTATTTTTTTATTTTTTAATCCAAAAATTATTTAATTTTTAAAAATTATATATATTCCTACAGTTAAAAATTTTTATGTGATCATGTAGATCATCCATAGATTTACAACATACATAAAATTAAGCCAAAATCAAAAATTTTAGTATGATCTCTTCTTATTTTGCAAATTTTAATGTATATTTTGATATTTAAAAAAAAAGAGGAAATGAGATAGGGAAGAGGAAGCATACCTTATTTACGGTTGGATCCTTCTTCAATCATGCTGAATCGACGTGTCTTTCACCGTGGGGAAGGGGGTTATTCGAATAGGTAGCTTCTCGGGCCTTCCCACCTTTAAACCAAAAGGAAGAGAGAGGGGAGGGGGGTCGGTTCAGAACCGGTCTGACTTGGTGCAAACCAAACGGTTTGCACCAATTCCGCATAGAACGGGCTAGCTTGGATCGAGTCCGTGCGGTTCGCGACCGGTTCCAGCTGGTTCGCGACCGATTCCAAAAAAATAGGTGAACTGACCCGGTCCCCCACCGGAGCGGCTCGACCCGATATGGCCTGGTTTGGCAAACCTTGTTCTTATTAAAGTTATAATTGAACTATTGGTTTAAATTTCAGTCTATACAATTCTAGATCTTATTTTTTATCATTCTTTGATGTACCGAACTTGTCTTTTCAAATTGCTTGAAAGTTTATACTAAAGATTCTTTTGCTATTATTTATTACATTATATGAATGTTCACTCAAATTGTGAATAATTGGATTTAGGAGCCAAGACAACCATATGATTTTAGGACATGAAAATACTAATAGTGTTATACATTTTTGATGCTGGAAACCTGACTCATGATATGATTTGGGCAAGGTCCGCTGAACTAGTATCGAGATCCGTACCGGACCTACCGGTTGGCGGGCCGGTCATCATGGTACTAGTTCGGTACCATACTAATACGTGGTACCCAATATTTTTTTTAAGTTTTTATATTTGATTAATTGGTAATCAATTTTTCAGGCACACCCATTTTTTTTAAGTTTTTAAAGTTTGATTAATTGGTAATCAATTTTTCAACTTTTTCAGTGATTTTAAGTGTAATTTGATGTTTTTTGATGTTTCTATGATCCGGTATAACCTAAATGATCCATCTTGTTGTTTTAAAGTCATACAAAATATAAAATAATTAATGAGATGTTGCATGCTACAAAAAGCATGACATATCCTAACATCAATTACTAAGGTGAAAAATATAAAATAATATAATCAATTACATATATTTAAATTATAACATACATACTGATATCTAAAATTTCGTCGAGTGGAGATGCCTCTCGTATATATCTGGATCATTAGCATAGTCAGGAGGAACATCAGCCCACCCTTCTAGCCAAGCAGCATTGTAGTTTTTTTCTTTATGGTTCCATTCCTGTAGGTTTATTGGGTATGTCAGTTTATCAATTATTTAAAAATAACAAATTTTTGTTACGATTAAGATAATATTTTTTACTTTAGAAAATACATTTAATTTATCTAATACATAGTACTAATTATTTATATTTATTTATTTATTTATAATAATTTTTAAATTAAAAAATATGTTTAAATACTATAAATTCAGAAAAATATTTTTTTTACTTCAAAAAATACTTTTGAAATATGTATTATGTACTATTTAATTTTTTAATAATTTTTGGTATTAATTATATATTTTTAATTATTTTTTAATTTAAAAATAACTTTTGAATTTGAATTTTTTAAAAATTAATTTGATCTCAGATCCATATAGAACCCTATTATGGATGGTACATATATTGTTTTAGGCCCATGGGTATGCATTAAAGGCTACTTATTTTTCAATTTTTCTTAAAATTTAGGCTTAGACTACTATCCAAATGAGCACATCAAAACTTAAATAAATGCACAACAAATTTAGCTAGAGAATAGTCTGCATGCCCCTAAATATACTTCTGATTTTATTTTTTTTGAATTTTATTTTATTATTTATTATTTTATTTTAAAATAAAAAATATATTTTTAATTTTTAAAATTATATGTAATTTAAAAATTAAAAATTTTTATGTGATTTTATATATCATCCATAGATCTACAACATATCATAAAATTAGGCCAAAATCAAAAATTTTGGCATGATCTCTCCGTATTTTGCAAATTTTAAGGTATTTTTTGACGTCCAAAAAAAATAAAAAAAATGCGATAGGGGAGAGGATGCATATCTTATTTAGGGTTGGATCTTCTTTCAATGGTGTTGAATCAAGCGTGCTTTTCACCGTGGGGAAGGGGGTATTTGAATAGGTTGGGAAGGCCTGAGAAACTTCGCGAATAGGGCTTATTTAAAACAAAAGAAAGAGAGGGGAGGAGGGCAGGTTCGGAACTAGTCCGACTCAGTGCGAACTAGACAGTTCTGGTTCGCACCGGTTCTGCACGGAGTCGGCTGGCTCGGATTGAGTTTGTGTAGTTCATGATCGGTTCCAGCCTGTTCCGGCTGGTTCCTATCAATTCGGGACCAGTTTCGGCGTGTTCCTATCTGTTTGGGACCGGTTCCGGCTAGTTTGGAGCCAGGTTCGAAAAAAATAGGTGAATCGACTCGGTCCCCTACCTGTTCGGCCCGGTTCAACCAACTTTGGATTTGAGGATCATATAGTTTACTATAAGATTCAATTTATCTTGATGTGTTAAGGTCAATATTTGTTTGCCCAGTTCAGCCTGGTTCGGCAAACCTTGGATTTGAGGATCATACAATTTACAATAAGATTCAATTTATCCTAATGTGTTAAGGTCAATATTTGTTTCGATCTGAAAGTTACTTGATGACTGACAACTTAGTTAATCTGTCTGCTTTGTTACCAGATCGGCTCTGGTGCTTCATGCTTACTCTGATGCTGATCTGCAGGTAATCTTGTTGATTGACATTCCAATATCATTTCTCTAGAGATTCTTATCTATTGGAAGAGCAAGAAGCTAGACATGGAATCTCCACTGTAGTGCTTTGGCAGTGTATTGTTCACTAACTTATGCTGCTGTGTGGAGATGGTGATTTGTTTGTCATCTCTTGCAAATGAGTGTTGCCTTAGCAATTCTTCTCTCTTATGTCGTTAGCTCCATTATTGCAATCCATACTGTGGATAATCTAGTTTTACATAAGTGGACAAAACATATTTAGGTTGATTGCTGCATTTTGCCACTAATTTTATCCTTGTACCTTTTACTCATCTCCTATGTTTTTCAAAAGACCCATGCTGCCATGCATTCTAAAGATTTTGTTAGCAAATCCTTGCTCATTGATCTGATGTTAATTTGAGCAGTAGAGTCAGAGATAATTTTATACGCAATTATGTATGCCATAAGTTATTTCTATTTCTATTGTCGTCAGAAAGAATGCATAGGGGCTTGTTACCATTGTAATTGTGTATATAGATGAGAGTGAATTTGCCCCTAAGTGTGATTGATTGCAACATTGTGCAAGCATCTGACTATCTTTCCTCAAATTTTGGACGTGATTCAGTTACCACTGAATCTTACAGTTGATTTCAACAATTTAATGGATCTCTAACTAACAAGGATATAACTAGGTCTTTTGTCAGCAATGATGCTACATGGATGATATATTGGTGCAGTCCAACAAGGAAACTAGTCAAGGGTAAATCCACCTCCCATTTTGAGCCTGAAACAGTAGAATTGTTATGCTGTCTACTTGAATTGTTATGCTGTCTACATTTTATTCAGTAACACTAACAAATGGTTGGGACAATTTACTTTACAAAGTTGACATCTGAAACAATAGGTATTCTTGGGATTTTGTTTGTAAAACCATTTGTAAGTTTACATCTTTCTACCTCATTTTTTTCATATATAATAAATGTTTTGATTTTTTTTTTTCTGTAAAAAATCTGTAATTTGTGATTCATTTTAGGATTGTCCCATCTGTTGTCCTTTCTGATTTAACACATTTATCTTTTGTTGCTGGCAGGTCAAATGTTTGGATCTTTCATTAGCAATTTTGTATTTTCTCTTAGTTTCTGCTTTTTCAGTATGGTGTTGGTTACACAGAAAACAAGAAAGAACAGGTCCTTCTAGAACAAAAACTTTGGTGAATGTTATGGGTGAAAATGAGCTCCTTTCTGTTAATAAGCAGGAAATTTCTACTCAGGTTACTCAGGTGCATATTAATTTATATTGTAATTTTAAGTATGTTTTGCTCTCTTCATTAAGGTTCGCTGTCTCGCTTCCAGAGCCCATCCCATCCTATTATAGTGTTGGTCTGTACCAGTTTGGTACGAGACTATGTACCATTTTGGTACCGATACAGTATGGTACCGATCAGTACGATGAACCTTGCTCTTTGTTATCCAACGATCATAGTGCTGTTATTGTTATCATTTTTTCTCTTTTTTGCATTGTAGACGGTATGCTATTTTGTACTTGGAAGTATTATCAGCTTGTCTCCTTGCCCAGTAAAATATTCAGATTTCAAGTGATTGCGTTTTCCCTTTTACGTCTTGTTGCATTTGTGCTTTAAAATCTTTCATTTATTTTTCTTAAGAATTTGTAAAATTGCTTGTTGACTAAAAATTTAATTCTTTATAATCGTAATGATAATATTGATAGCCTTATCTAGTTTGTTCTAATGTTTTCTCTGCATTGCGTTCTTTAGTTTTTATCTTTTTTTTTGGTTCTGCAACAAATTTATGTTATTAAATGTTGGAGTCAATGCCTCCAGAGTAACCAGACTTGACTTGGTTCCTTTCAGGTCAAAATTTTAGACCTATACTAAACCCCTTGGCTAATAGGGTTGGGTTTGGTCAGGTTCTTGGAAATTTTTTTGTGACCCATCCGGTCATTCATATTGGGCCACGTCATGCATGACCCCAACCCAACATATGGTATTCAGGTTCAGCTTTGATGCAAGATAAAAGAAGAGCACACTATTCATTCTATTTAGAAGGAAAATTAATAGTGATGGGATAACCAGTGGATAGAACTAAGAAAGGATGTTGGTGTGCAATGCTTCCACTAGCGTTGTTAACAAGGATGCAGTTCAAGCATAACTGAGCCATCAACCTATAAATAATATAGCCTCAATATCTAAACTCCAAAGTCCAAACCAAGACATGGCAACGGGATATGTGATAGAAAGGTTAGGTATTTTAAAGTCCCAAGTAGAGGTGGGCATTGGGCCGGGCCGCCCATGGCCCGGCACGGCCCGCTTGCTACAGTAACGGGCCGTGTTAGGCATGGCTCATAAAAAGGGACCGGGCTGGGTTAAGGATTTCTGGCCCGCGGGCCGAGCCCGGTACGGCCCATAAGGGCCTGGGCTGGCACGATTCGTGGGCCAAGCACGGCCCGACCCGTCCATGAGCCGCTCTCCCTTCCTGCCTCCCTCTCTTTCTCTCTCTCTGAGATCCCTTCCTTCGAAGCTCGCTCTCTCCTCTTCCCATGGAGACGGATCTTATCCTGGTGGTCGACCTCAGCCTCCTCTCCCAGGCCGAGCTCAACACCCTTTCCCTCTCCTGTCCCAACGCCTTCGACCCCCACCGCTGCGACGATATCGTCGTCCCCAAGATTGACCACTCCGTCTTCAATGAGAGTGCCGGTAGCCGCAAGCAGACCTACTCTCGCCTCCGCCTTGCCCCCCACAAGCTCGACGCCCCCCCTTCTTCGTTCTCCTCATCCTCCATCGCCCGGCGCCGCCCCCGCGGCCACCTCTCCTCCTCCCCCCAATCCTGCTTCGCCACATCCGCCACCGACAGCACCAGTGCCGAAGACGACGACCCAGGACGCCGCAAGAATCAGCGGATCGTCTCTTTCCTCCGCCAGCTCTTCGCCTGTGAGGATTCCTCCGCACCCCCTCCCCAACTCCCATCCCAGTCTCAAACCAACCTAGCGCTAACTGTAGCCACCCCCATCTCCAACCATCGGAATCCCGACGCGGGTGATAGTAGTAGCAAGGTGTTGGTAGTGGTGGATGATAGGGATCGGGAGGTTCTGAATGCCAAGGGCGTGGCGGTGGATTTGGTCGGGTTGGGGGAAATGGTGGATCCTTTCGGGGAGAAGCTGAGGCGAAGGACGGCGGGGTTAAAGGCGGAGGAGGAACTGCTGCAGTTTTTGAGTGGCTTGGAAGGGCAGTGGGGAGCTGGAGGAAGAGGAGGAAGATCGTTGATGCATCGGTGGTGGGGGATGACTTGCCAAGGGGATGGAAACTGCTTCTCGAGCTCAAGAGGAAGGACAGTCTCGTGCCTGGCACGACCCGTGCCTGGCCCGGCATGGCCCGCTACCCCACGAGCCTAGGGCCGTGCCAGGCACGGCCTGTTTAGTCTGTGGCCTGGTGGGCCTGGGCCGGGCCGGGTCCGGCACGGTCCGATACCCATCTCTTGTCCCAAGACATGGCAACAGGATACACGATACAAACGTTAGGTGTTTTGAAGTCATGGTTCTTTAGCTTGAGTAGGATTGGACCATGCCCAGTCAGGCTAGTTCATCCCATTTTTGACCTATTTTATACATGGTTAGGATTAGTACATTGGCTAGGTGGAAAAAGGAGCAACCCATAGCCAACCTGATAATGGAAAAAGCCATTTTTCAAATCTGATCAAAATATTGGATTCAATCATGCCTAAGTGTGGACTAGGTTGGATCATAGGTTGTCCCGACCTGTTTGCGAAACTGAAACATTGTATTGTTTTTTTGAAGATCTTGATGTTAGAATTGACTCGCCACCCATTCATGTCGAACTATTAGGTGGATGTAAAATCCAAAGATATGGAAAACCTATGCGAACTGCTATGCTAGGATGCTTCAATGTGTGAACCGATTAAGTCACATGGAATGATTTGCATATGTTAACAAATGAAGAGGTAAAATAAAAGGAAAAATAATTCTTCAATCTCTTTCATCTTATGGGCACCATTTCCATTTCTCACCAGATCTTATATCTTCCTTCAACCATCACCATGGTGGTTGATGCTGGAGAAGTTTAATCTCCATCTCTTCTATACTCGTGTCTCGTGGTAGCCTGATGAGGAGGCCACACCTAGAGATCTTGCTGTAGCCATCATTTTATTGTGCATGGAAAGGAGAAGAACTTGATGAAGATGAGGCACAACAAGAGGCATAACAAGCTCTGTTGTAAGGAAAATTGAAGCAACGTTGATGAGAGGGCGGCGGCGGCGAGGCATTAGAGGCAATGGAGGCAATATTGGAATCGAGAGGCATCATAGAGAAAGGTGGGTGGCCTCTGTAATCCGTAATTTTACAAGACAACAAGGTGTTGAAGGGGGCTAGGTTATTTTAAGTTAGAAACATGGATTGACCGCTGATTAGTGTTCAACTATGACTCAAGCGTCAAAATGGTTTGGATTGGGTTATCGGGTTCTGGTTATAATTCATACGATGGAGACATTGGCATGTTCTCTTGTTATAATTAACATTCATATGTCAAAAGGGTTACCTGAATGAAAGAGTTGGAATGGGAATTGGAGACTGGAAAATAAGGGACCATTCCTATTTCATTTTATGCACACAAAATGTAGGACTGACAAGAAAAGAAAGGAATGGTAGTTCCCCATTTTGATATCTTAAGTTCGTTTTACTTACAATTGAAGTAATTGTACATTAATTTTTTATTATACCTTGGACTACGGAATAGCACCAAATTAAAATGACAACCAATATAATGGTTTTGGATGCCTTCTATTATAAATTTCCATTTGTTAGTTTCATATTAGTTTATTTGACATTCTATTGTTTTATTTGAGTTAATTATCCTTTTGGTCCTCTAAGTTTAGTTCGAATTTTTAATTACTCTCTGAATTTCAAA
This sequence comes from Phoenix dactylifera, assembly GCF_009389715.1. NCBI lineage: Eukaryota > Viridiplantae > Streptophyta > Magnoliopsida > Arecales > Arecaceae > Phoenix > Phoenix dactylifera. The sequence goes on along the minus strand of NW_024067781.1, from coordinate 478,182 downwards.
AAGCTCAAATTTGGTCTCCATTAACTATTTTAATAGCGTCCTTCCCCCCTATTCTAACCACTTTCCTTCACCAGAAATCCCTGCTGGCATTAACTAGTTATTACATGGCCAATTATGTGGCAGAAATTGCTTAGGTAGGTGATTACATGGCCAATTGGTGATGATGTGGCAGAAGTCATAACAGATGATTTTTTTTATTTTGATGACGCAGCATTTGAGTGTGATGTGGCACTTGCTGTGGAATTTTCAGCCAAAAAGTGTTCGGTTGCTGAGTGCCACAGCATCACCCATACGCCGCATCATCATCTATGTATTATAGTCTCAGGACTCCATCTTATACGTAGTTTAAGTTTTTTATTGTTTCTGTGTTTTTTATCCAAAGCCATGTTTAGGCTTGGATTTTCAGTCGAGTCATGTACTAGTACTGCCAAGCAAAAAGGGTCCATCTAGGTATAATAGGAAGCCTAACCCAACTCCAAACCGCCATACTTAATTGCTTTAGCCTTAGCCTTTCTTCAATGCCCACGGTCATTACTCATCTCTAGGAACGGAGGAGGATGGATGATAGTCTTGAAAATAGAATTGTGCATGTATGAAAGGAGGAAAGTTAGAAAAGAGAAATATATGCAGAAATCTGCGGAAAACAGTATAGAAAAAAATACTGTTCATGTGAACAGTAACCCGACCTGTTACCGTTCACGGAATAGTAACTCGACCCGTTACTGTTCACGGGAACCATAACCCGACCCGGTTACTCTTCACAGAACAGTAACTTGGCTTATAAAAAGAGAGGACAACAACCAAAAAAAGAAAGAAGAAACTCTAGAAAGGTGAGTGCCATCATGGGCGAAGCCTTGAGAGACCCTTTTTCTTCCACTTTCATCTTGCTTCTTGACCTATTTCTTCTTAGAGCCACCTTCTTGACCCCGCCATCCTTCATCTCGATACCGTGGTGGAGCGCGGCCTGAAGATTCTCATTGAATTGGAGGAACCAAACTCGCAGAGGTAATTATCCGACTAGTTCTATCACCATCTTTTGCCCATCCTTCGTTTCTTTGTCCATCAATCATTATCTCCACCCATTATCATTACCATCGTTGCCATCTATCGCCTCCTTGGAATCCGAGTTTACTGGCAGTATTTTTTTTATTATTCTGTTTTGGTTATTTTCAGTTTGTTGCACTAATTATATTTTATTGATTAGGCTTCATTAATAAGATATTTATCATGTTCTGTTTTGCGTTCACATACCTCTATGATGTTCTTTTGGGATGATTAGTATTTGCTAAAGTGTCTAATCAATTGCACCATAATTGATTATTATGAAATCAATCTACACCTATAGTAATCGATTGTAGGTTGCACCAAAGTGGTATCAGAGCAAATAGGTCCTGCATATCTAGGAATCTTTAATATTGTGTTTGCATTATAACATTCATTTTTTCTACACTTTAAATTCTGAGAATTAAATTTCTGCACTTCAAAATAGAGAAATATATTTTTTGGATTAAAAAATAGTAAATTATATTTTCTGCATTTAAAACTACAGAAGTTTTTATTTTTGAAGTTAAAAATACAGAAAAATTTGTTCTGCATTTAAAAAAAATTCTGCATTCATTTTCCGCATTTAAAAAATAAAAAAAACTTTTTCCATTAAAATATTAATTTTTGTATTAAAATATTCCTTTTCGGCATTAAACAATAAAAAATCCAAAAAAAATTTTCGAAAAAAAATTGTTTCACCTCCATAACATTAGAAACACCTCTGAAACAGTTTTAGGTCGAAGCTTAGCCTACAATCATGTCTGATAATTGGAAAGATACATTTAGAACCCAACAACAAACCGTAGAGTAGATCCAACGATAGGTAAAATACCTCTCCAACTTTATGACTAGACTAGAATTGAACATACTTGAGATAGTGAGACCTAGGAGAGAAAAATCATCAGGATGAACCAAGACGTAGAGTCAGACTTCAAGGTAGACAAAGAGTCCATCAGAGGGTAGTCGAGAGTAGTGAATCAGATAAGATAGAAAATGAATTAGATAACCGACCACCACGTAGGAACAGAGAGACCACCATATAGAGAACCCCCTCGTGCGAGACGTTGGAATGATGGCATTAAGATTGATGTTGGAAATTTTGAGGAGCGTTTTCAGCCAGATGCTTTTCTTGATTAGGTCAACCGATATTTTGATTGGAAGAAAATTCCTGAGGATAAAGAGGTCAAATTTGTGACCCTCAAATTAAAGGGACACGCACTAGTTTGGTGGAAGCAACTCCAGGAACGAAGAGTTCAACAAGGTAAGGATAAGATCCGTACCTGGAGTAAGATGAAGGAGAAGTTAAGGAAGCGATTTGTCCCATTGGGTTATTGCCAAAACCTCTACTTGAAATTTCAAAACGTCCGACCAGGGACTAGGACTGTGGATGAGTACACGGAGGAGTTCTATGAGTTTCAAGCAAAAAACGGCCTTAGTGAGGACCCCATTCATGTTGCTAGTAGATATATCAATGGCTTGAGACAAGACATCTGGGACCAAGTGGAGATGTTCGATGTCTTGAGTATTGATGATGCCCATCGCCGTGCACTGAGAGTGGAAGAACAATAAAGGCAAACTAGCGGTCGAAAGTGGGACTCAAATAGAAACTCCATTACCTAAGGAAAGAGTCAGTTTGGAAATAAGGCAATAAGTTCTCAGAACCCTATCAAGACCACAATTGTCCCAAAACCCAATTCTAACAATGAATTATGGGACAAGGGCAAAGGCGTACTGGCACCGGCACCTGATTCCACTATCATTTGCTATAAGTGCCAACAACTCGATCATAAATCCTCTGAATGTTTTTTGAGAAAATATCAGTCTCAGTCATACCTAATTAAGCAAGAACACTAGGATGATTCAGATGAACCCAATCCAGAGGCAAATGATGATAAGTCTGAACAACAGCATGAGTCGGAGAACGACGATGTCCACATTATAGATGATGAGGTGGGTCCACTCATGGTGATTTACCGTGTCATGGTCGCATGTAAGCAACCTGTCCAACACAATTGGTTGAGGCGAGGTATTTTCTTAACTATAGGTGCAGGGGGATATAGATGTTCCATCTCGATTGATAGTGGCAATACTGAAAACTTCGTGTCTCAATATATGGTTGATAAACTAAAGATACCGGCACAAAAAATTCATAAACCATATAAGGTATCTTGGTTTAAAGAGGGAGTTGAGGTTCCAGTCACCCACAGGTGTTTAGTAGAGTTTTTCATTGGGAAACAATACCAAGATCATGTATGGTGTGACGTTATGTGTATGGAAGTGTGCCATGTGTTGTTAGGTAGGCCTTGGCAATACGATAGAAAGACCCAACATGACAGAGAAAAGAATACATATTTTTTTGTGAACGATAAAATGAATATCAGACTTCAGCCATAAAAGGAATTGTATGGGTATAACACAACAAAATTCTGTGAAAGAAAAAGGCAAATAATCTACTCAAAGGGCCTTGATTATAAATTCAAAATCTTTCAAGGCTGAACTGAAAGAGAATACATGCTTGTACACCCCGTTGCCTATCCCTAGTGGCCCTTGGAATGATATCACCATGGACTTCATTGCGGGATTACCCATGACTGCTAGGAAGGTTGATTCGATTTTTGTTGTGGTGGACCGGTTTTCAGAAATGGCACATTTCATTCCATGTAGGAACACATCTGGTGCATCATAGCACATTTATTTTTTAAAGAAATTGTTAGACTGCATGGTATTCTAAGATCATTCACATCTGATAGGGACACAAAATTCACTAGTTATTTTTGGAAAACTCTTTGGAGCAAATTAGGAACGAAACTAAACTTTAGCAGTGCTTATCACCCCCAAACAGATGGTCAGACAAAGGTAGTGAACCGTACACTCGGTAACTTGCTTAGATGTTTGGTTAGTGAGCGTCCTACTTAGTGGGATTTGGTTTTAGCACAGGCTGAATTTGCATACAACAGTTCTATAAATCATACTATTGGTAAGTCTCCATTTAAAATCATATATGGTTTTCCTATTCCACATATACTTGATCGTACTTCCATTCTCTATCATGGTCGGATAAGTGCTGAAGCAGAGGACAATATTGAGCTGGCCCGTCACATCCAACGGGAAGTGCATCAACGCTTGCTTGACTGCAGTGCCAGGTGTAAGGATGATGCTGACCGTCATCGTAGGGAGGTTAACTTTGCAGAGGGCGATCTGGTGATGGCCTATTTCAGGAGAGAGATTTTCATTGGGCAGTTACAACAAACTCAGCCCGAAAAAGTATGGTCCATTCTGCATACGTTGAAAGCTGAGGAAGAATGCCTATTTATTGGAGCTTCCAGACAACGTCCAGACTTCCCCAATTTTCAACGGCGCCGATATATACCAGTTCCATGGAGATCCACCAGAGGCGATTGCAGTTCCAGATCTACCCAACACCAGCTAAGAGTCCAGTTTTCATGAGGGTATTAAGGATATTCTTGACGTGCGAGCAGCAGGCACTAGGCGTGGGCAGTATCGCAGATTTCTTATGTGTTGGCAAGGGAGACCTATGTTAGACAGTTCATGGATCAGCGAGGATAAGTTGAGGCGCCAGAGACCTGATTTGTTGCAGCGCATTCAGGAGGCCTACTCGTCAGGAGTCGAGTTCTTCCCAGTTGGGGAGAACTGATGTAGTCTCAGGACTCCATCTTATCCATAGTTTATGTTTTTTGTTGTTTCTATGTTTTCCATCCAAAGCCATGTTTAGGCTTGGATTTTCAATCGGGTCATGTACTAGTACTGCCAAGCAAAAAGGATCCACCTAGGTGTGATAGGAAGCCTAATTCAACTCCAAACCACCATACTCAATTGCTTGAGCCTTAGCCTTTCTTCAATGCCCACGGTCATCACTCATCTCTGTGAACAAAGGAGGATGGATGATAGTCTTGAAAATAAAATTGTGCATGTATGGAAGGAGGGAAGTTAGAAAAGAGAAAAAAATACGCAAAAATCTGCAGAAAACAGCACAGAAAAAAACACTGTTTAGGTGCATAGTAAACCGACTTGTTACTGTTCACGAAATAGTAAATCGACCCATGACTTTTCACGGAACAGTAACCCGACCCGGTTACTATTCCCAAAATAGTAACTCGACTTATAAAAAGAGAGGACAATAGCCAAAAAAAAAGAGAAGAAGAAACTCTAGAAAGGTGAGTGCCACCATAGGCGAAGCCTTGAGAGATCCTTTTTCTTCCACTTTCATCCGGCTTTTTGACCTCTTTCTTGTTGGAGCCACCATCTTGACCTTGTCATCCTTCATCTTGATACCGTGGTGCGGCCTGAAGATTCTTATTGGATTGGAGGGACCAAATTCGCAGAGGTAATTATCCGACTAGTTCTATCACTATCTTTTGCGTATCCCTCGTTTTTTCGTCCATCAATCATTATCTCCACCTATTATCATTACCATCGTTGCCATCTATCACCTTCTTGGAATCCGAATTTACTGGTAGTATTTTTTTTATTATTCTGTTGTGGTTATTTTCAGTTTGCTGCACTAGTTATATTTCATTGATTAGCCTTCATTAATAAGATATCTATCATGTTATATTTTGCGTTCACATACCTCTATGATCTTTTGGGATGATGAGTATTTGTTGAAGTGTTTAATCAATCGCACCATAATTGATTATTATGAAATCAATCTACACCTGTAGTAATCGATTATAGGTTGCACCAATTATGTTTCTGCTCCTTTAAGTTTCACAATGTTTTTGCATGGTCCTTATAGTTTAAAAATTTCTAATTAGATACCTTGATTTTCAAGTATGATTTAATGTAGCCTTTCCAACCTAGTGGTAAGGCAGGTGAAGATTATGTAGCGAGGCGAGTTGCTGGACGCAATTAAAAAGCTGGAGCTGGCTATAGTTTTTGGAATGGGGAAGCTGGGGCTAGATCCGGAGATGGTCTCGAAGCAGTCAAGTTCGGGGATCTATGGACCGTTGCTACAACCGCGGCGACAACGGAGAAGTACGCTGACAGCGGAGAGTTATAATTAAATATCATAAATTCATAAAAGTATGTTTTCTACTTCAAAAAATACTTCTGAGTTATATAATATGTGCTACTAATTTTTCATAATTTTTGGTATTAATTTTTTTTTATTTTTAAATTTAAAATAATTTTTAAATATAAATATTTTAAAAAATTAATTTTAGCTCAGATTCATATAGAATCCAATAATGGATGCTACATATAGTTTTCTAGGTTCGTAGGTATGCATCAAAGGTAACTTATTTTTCAATATTTTTCAAATTTAGGCGTAAGCCACTATGTGCATGGTCACATCAAAACTTGAATAAATAGACACTAAATTTTGTTGGAGGGTAGCTTTCATGCTCCTAAATACGCTTTTGAGTTTGCAGTTTTTTTTGAATTTTATTATATATATATATATTTTATTTTAAAAATATATTTTTAATTCTTAAATTTTATATATAATTTGAAAATTAAAAATTTTTATGTCATCGTTTTGATCATCCATAGATCTACAACATATCATAAAATCATGACCAAATCAAAAATTTCGAGCTATTTTTTGGAGCCCCCCAGAAAATAGAGAAAATGAGATAGAAAAGTGTAAGCACACCTTATTTGGGCTTGGATCTTTCTTCAATGGCGCTGAATCAGTGTGATTTTGCAAATTGGAGGGAAGGGAGAGCCATGTAGACTCAAGTCTAAACGAAACAGACACTTTCCTTTAACAAAGGAAAGAAAAGGAGAGGGGGCTCAGTTTTGAATCGGGTTGGTCGATGCGAGTTCGGTTTGCAACGAGTTTGAATGGAACTAGTCGGTTCTGAACGGTTCCGGCTGGTTCGGCCTGGTTCCGGCAGGTTCTAGTCAGTTTGGAACCCGACTATGGGCCGAACCGGGTAGTTGGTTTGGTTTGGCCTACCTTGCTGACATCGAACCTATACCAAGGGCGGTATGGTACTTGCCAGCTGAAGATCATACCAATGAAGGGTATCGATTGGTACACATAAGCATATACATATTGTTGCTCAATTTACCAAAGCCTCAATTACATATTGTATGCACACAAACATATTGCATAAGTTTGTCATGCATGATATTGTTCTTAATCTATGAATGAAAAATTGTAAAGGTGCTCCAATTTCTTTCAGTCACTTGATGAAATAGTCTATGAGATGATGCAAACAATAAACTTCTTCAGTATAGGAGTAGATTTACCATATTGGATCGACCACTCTGCTGCAACTAAAAGAATAATATCAACATAAGGTTCATCTTACATGTTTTAATTTACTCGTTTTGAATTAAACTAATACTTGGGGATATGTAAGAGGTTCTTGGGTTAATTGCATCCTTATCTTTGGAGCTCCTAGCCTGTCCTTAAATATCTTCCCATGACATCAATTGGCACATGTTAGAACAGTTATGTGCATGGTTCGCCGTACCGGCTCGAACTAGATGGTACAAGGCGTACCAGACCGTACTGGTACTCGGTATGGGTTGTGTACCAATACTCGGTATGCCAAAAAGACTCCATATTGTACCGTACCAACATAGTGCTAGCGTGGCACTAGTATGGGGTCCACTGAGAAAACGAACCTTGGTTACGTGTGAGCATACATATTTATTCGATGATTTGTATGCAAACCCTTGGCTGTTGAAAAGCCAAAGCTACCACCATGTTGTAAATTGTGTTAGTCCAAACTAAGCCCTGTCTTTGCTTATGCTCCCCCATTGATAGTTGGATAATTCTCTGGCTTTTCTCAACCCCGGAGCCTCCATAACATCAGGTTGACTCTCCTCATCATCTAATTGGAGATCCTATGCTGCTGCTCAATTGTTCCTTATATTGCTTCCCCTGTTATGGGTCCATTGAGCATTGTATTGTCCATCTATCAACATCATCTGCAGCTACTTCATCTTCTCTCTTCTTATATATTGGATAGATGCTTCATCTATTCTTTGACTTTCTTTAATACTCTATCACACTTGGTTACTTCTAAATAACCCTTGCAAGGTGCTTTTTCAATCTATCGTTCCCACTACTATCACCTATCTTTCATTAATAGTTGCATTGCCACTTGTGTTGCTGGCCTGACATTCTCTCATGTAACCAAGCAACATCCCTCTATTGGTGCTTGCCCATATCAGCTATCATAGAACCTGGAAGCATAAATCATCAAACAATCAAGAAACATGACTATAATGGAATGCAGGAAATAACTTTGTTACTTTATTTTTCTTATAGATTTCTCGAGATTTCAGGATTTTTTTATAGATATGGTAGAAGTTTAAGTTCATTGGATGCACTTCAATTGTGCACCCATGTTATATACACGTACAAGTAAGGTCTGTTGTACCATCCCGTACTGCTCGGTACAGGCCCTTACCGGCTGGTTCAGCCTGTATCGAATCGGTCCGATGAAAGACTAGACTGGTTCGGCGTTAAAAAATAGTACCAGACGCAAGGTCTGCTGAACCGACCTGTACCGGTCGGTTCAGCCCGTACCGGACCGGTACCGAGCCGCACCGGTCCGGTACAGGGGTATAAAACGGTTCCGACCCAATATGGGTCGGAACCGTTTGGTTTGAGCCTCGTACCGGTGCGAACCGCTCGGTTCGCACCGGTTCGCTTCTGAAAAATAGTGCCAGCGCCACACCACAGCGCTGGCCAGAGGCTGGCACTTTCAAAAGTGCCGCACTGGGGCACTTTTCAAAGTGCCACTCAACCCGATTTTAGATATTCGAGAGTGCTTTAAATGTATGTAATTGATTGTATCTTAATTTGAAAATATTTTATGTTCTTCATCTCATTATTTGAATCATTTGGAAGTAATAAGTTGCATCATCTACTTTTAACCTTAAACCTAAACATAAAAACGTCAAAAAAATATCCAAAAGTGAAAGAACTCCAAAAAAAAAAACGACGATGGGGTCGAAACCAGGCCGAATGTGCCCCATCGGTACGGTATCGGTTCGGCTCGGTTCGGCACCGGTACCGTACCGTTACCGGAGCCGACCGGTACGTCGGTACCATCGGTACCGCGAACCTTGACCAGACGGTACCAATCCGAACTGGACAAACCATACCGGCTCGTACCGGTTCCAAATTTTTTTGAGCTTTTGGATGCGTAAACTAGGCTAAACTAGTGTTACCGGTTCGCACTGTCTCGAATCGGTCTGGTGGTCGACCGGTACGCCTACTGGTACCGGTTCGACAATCCTTGGTTGATATGCCACCAGTACCGGTACGGTATGGTATGTCTGGTACCATTCGATACGGTACGGTACAACATACTATGATAATAATATAATATATTATACTATTATAATGTAATTATATAATAGAATATAACATAATATATTATTAATTTTTTATAATATTATATTTTATTGTATTTATAGTATAATAATATATTATGGTATCATATGATATAATATAAGATGTAATCATGAAATTTGTTGGTGGGCATTTTGGTCATTAGAAAGTTTTATTAAAACCCGAACAACTTTCTGACATTTGCCGTAAAGCACTTTTGGAGAGGCTCCAAAATAGAGCTTTTTCCAAGTAGACCTTTCATCTTTCTAGCAAAGCCAAATAAGCTTTTTGATTTTTAACTAAACACCACTAGACTATCCAAAAGTATTTTTGGAGAGCCAGAAAGTGCTTTCTGATCCTCCAAAAGCTTTTGCCAAACGGGGCTTTAGTTAAATCAATATCGTTGAAGTCAACTATTTTTCTTTTCAAGAGTGTTATTTATATATTATTGCAATTATATATATGTTTGCATATGATTGTTCTTGTGTGTTTGTGTTAGTTTGTCTGCTTCATACTTACTATGTAATATATTGGACACAACCTTTTTTTTGGGAAGCAGGATACTACCGTTTATACTTTCATATATCTGTGGTTTTGTTGACTTCTGACTGTTCACTTCTAGCACAGACTTTGTTTTTGTTAGGCTTATATAACCTTTTGGTTTAAAATTAACATTGCCAACATGCTGTATTTTAATATTAGCAATTGCGTTGATGGATGAAATTTTGGGATTCAATTTCAGGTATCTGAAGAGGCTCCTCCAGTAGTTAAAATGCTGCATCCCTCTTTTGTTCAAGGACATATATCAAATTTCTTCAGGTTGTTTATCCATTGTGATTGAATTCGTATTGCTTGCTGAATGTTGTTTTTATCATGTATAAATTATCCTTTGCAGGATTTATGGATCCTTTGTCTCCAGAAATCCAACGCTGGTTTTGTGTTTATCAATGGCCGTTCCTCTTCTCCTTTGCTTAGGTCTCCTCCATTTCAAGGTTGAGACACGACCGGAAAAGGTATCATGTCTTGCTTCTTTGTCTAAAATTTTTATGGTTCTGGAAATGCAAACATTTTCTAGTTTGTTATAGATAATAGGCCAGTACGTGTTTTGGTTCCAATCTGATTATCCATAATAACTATATTATATGTGATAACAGTATGTTCACCAAATCTTGGGGTCATTTTGCATCCTGAAGGCTAGCATTTTGGTATTACTAATGCATAACCTTTTTAGTTTCATCATTGGTATGCTGGCCTAACAGTCTGGTGTGACATCTTGAATGTTTGAGATGTTATCTACATGAGTAATTTCTCTTTCAAAAAATAAAATTTGTAAAAGTCAAGTTTTTACTGTCAAGTTTTATGTTCTCAGATTAATTCTATTGGTTTTTAGCCTGGGAGGACATGTTGTTTTGATGATTCTAACATACTCTTGTATCTGTTCTGCATGGATGTTTGTACATCTTATAAAGGCTCTTAATATCTGTTTTCCAGCTGTTTATTATAGGCTTATAGCTATTTTAGTTTTTCTATATTCTATGTTCTTATGCAGCTCTGGGTGGGTCCTGGAAGTAGGGCTGTGGAGGAAAAGCAATTTTTTGATAGCCACCTTGCCCCTTTTTATAGAATTGAACAGGTACTTGCTTATTCTTTGCTATGTTGTTTTATAGGTAGGTTGTATTAGAATTTGCATATGTTGAAGGAATATGAAAAAAATTGCGACCTTTCAGAGAATAAAACACAAAATATTATACTTAATTCTTATTTTATTTTTAGATGTTTCTATGTGATGAATATGATCAACTTCTGATAAGAAATTCAAAATCGATCTTGGAAAATGTAGGGCTATTTTCTTCATGGAACCAAGGTCATTCTTTGAGTGTCAGGGTGCAGATGCCTATGTTTTGCATACCAGGTGATACATGGTTACATACTATGGTCTACTTGCCAGCACAAACTGGCATTGGCATGAATAAATATGGATGAACATAGACTCCTTTCCTTTGTTATTAGCTTTGGCATTGTGATAAAACATGGGTTTAGAAGAGGGACGCAAGGATAGGCTGAGGCTCAAACAAAATCTTGAGATCTGGGGATTCTTGCTCTACCTTTTTCACTAGCTAGAAAGGCAGAGTCATATGGTTGTTGCTCTCATCTTGTACCAATTGTACAAATACATGTTCTGAACCCTATATTGGTTTTTTTGGGAATGGTATGCTACCAGTATAACATGGTTCACCGTACCGGCCCGAACTGGGCGGTAAGGGCGTATCATATTGTATCAGTACGGACACTTGGTACACTGAAAACACCTCATACTATACCGTACCGACACCGTGCTAGTGTGGCACCGGTATGGGGTCCGATACCGACACAGCGAACCTTGCAATACGGTATTGGTAGACAGACCTAGACTGTCAGAATCAATAAGAATTAAAAGCAACTAGTGTGCAACTATTACTGTCAGTTCAGTATAATTGTCAGTATTGACCGGTACAAACTGATATGGGAGGCATGTATTGGTCCAAGTGGTTACATCATCCAAGGGTCTGTTGCAGTATCATTTTGCTGGGATGGTATTGCTAGTTTCTAAAACCCTGCTAAGTACGAACTCTTGACAGAGGGAAAGCCAAATGATTTTAATTAGTGATGTAGAAAATTGCACATTTCATATTTTACTTTTTAAACATTATTCCTTGTTGAGTTCCAGCTCACAGATTGTTATGGTTTATAGCTAGTTTAAGGGACAATGGTCTGGGCATTGTTACTCGTGTTGATTGTTTGGGGAATGCCGCAGACCTAAGAAGTGAAGGCATAAAATGGGCCAATATATCTTTAGATTATTTTATGAAGTTGAGTCACTTTCTTTTGATTGAGGGGTGCACTTGATCCAGATAAGATGGTGGGAGGTTCCCTGTTTTCAAAAAGGTTCCCTTGAAATGCTTTATTTGAACTAATAGAATTTCACTATTATATATTCATACGGGTTCTGTTATATAGTGAGAATATGGTAGTTGCTCTACTTTGTTTTCATATTGTTAGTAGAATAATAGATGTTTTTCTTTTGATGGTTATATATTGCCTAATAGTGATTTTGTATTCAAACTCCTTTATGTGCTGACTTTGTGCATGGTTTGCTCTTCTAGACTGTACGATCCTGTACAGGGTGCACCTTACTGTACTGATAGAGTATCGAGACTCGATATGTTCCATGTATAGAGTGTCGGTACTGGGATATGAACCATACCAACACTTGGTATGGGGTGTACTGGTTGGGTACTACATGGGTTTAGCATCGATACTGCAAACCTTGCTTTGATGATGTATGTATTTTGACTTCTTTTAATGAAATCATGTGCTTTTGATGTGGTATTATGAAACTACTGCATCCATTTTAATTTACATTGATTCCATTGATTGTGATAAATATAAAACTACATCATGAAGTACATTTGATAATAAACATTTCAGTCTCTTTTTCATCAGACATTTTGTTCTGTTTCTTCTGGGGTTAATTCAGTGTTAATAAATGGTTGTTTCTGTTACAGCTCATCCTAGCCACTGTTCCAGTTTCAAAACATGATAAGCCACCTAGTATTGTGACCGATAAAAATATAAAGTTGCTTTTTGAAATACAAAAAAAGGTACACGGTATGCAAACAATTATCATTGCAATTTTCCAACTTTATGTAATATGGATGCTCATTTCTGATTTTCTGCTACTTTGCTTTGAAAGATTGATGGTCTACGGGCAAATTATTCTGGATCTACTGTATCCCTTACTGATATTTGCTTGAAGCCGCTTGGTGAAGATTGTGCCACTCAGAGTGTACTGCAGGTGCAGAACTATTTTTTTTAATAAACTTTTTTGTGATGTTTTCTCTCATGATCTTAACAAGGAATGTTTTTTTGGGATGCACCTTGTCTTTGAAGTTTGGCCTATGTCTGTGTTTCTTAGTTCTGAATGTTATTTTTCTGTTTTATGTGCCTTGCCGACTTCACTTATTTTTTTTTTATTTCAAGTACATTCGTAATGTACAAAAGGGGTGGTGAACGCTATTTAAATCTTCATCCTTCTTTACATCATATGGCAAGTCAGCTACTAGTATAGGAAATATCTGAAGGGTAGCACAACAATCTACCGAAATCAATCCCTGCACCTAGGATATACTAGGCAGCTCAAACCCAAGATAAAAACCTAAACACCTAACTATTAACTGATCACTTAATTATAAGCTTAAGAAGCTAAGCAGATGATGATCATATTATGAAACATAAACATTTATAATTATTCTAAATAGATTGACTTCATGTTACAGTTCAATCTTGATTAACTGATGGTTGCAGTATAATCTAGAGATAATACTATTAGAATAATATGCCGTGCTACAATACTGCTACAGTTAAGGATGTCCGAATCGGATCGGACCACCCGGTTTGGCCCATATCGAGCGGACCCAGTGGGAAACCGGGTCCATTCATCCATTAGAGTCGATTTCGCCCTGAACCAACCGAAAAAGGACCGAACCAGATCGTACCAGCCAGAACTGAGTTACAATTTCTAAGCAGCTAGCTATTTTTGGGTGAGGTCCTGAGTTACAATTTCTAAGCGGCAAAGAGCTTTCCACCTTTTCTTGTTCCTCTCGACAAAAATCACACTAATTTAGCACTTCAGAAGGAAGCTCTAAGCCGAAATAAGGCGTGCTTTTTCTCTCATATCTCATTTTCTCTTTTTTTTTTGGGGAGGCTTGAAAAAATAGCTTAAAAATTGCAAAATAAGAGGACATCATACCAAAATTTTTGATTTGGGCTTGATTTTCTAATATGTTGTAGATCTATGGATGATCTACATGATGACATAAAATTTTTTAATTTTTGGATTATATATAATTTTAAAAAATTAAAATTATATTTTTTGGATTAAAAAATATAAAATATAAAAAATAAAAATTATAAAAAAATGTAAAATTAAGCGTATTTATGGGCATGAAAGATACTCTCCAGCCAAATTTGGTGTTCCTTTATTTAAGTTTTGATATGATTATGCGCATAGTGGTCTAAGCCTAAATTTGAAAAAAATTGAAAAATAAGTAGCCTTTGACCTCATGGGGCTAGAAAAATATATGTAGCATCCATTGTTAGGTTCTACATGGATTTGAGTTAAATAATTTTTTTTCAAATATTAAGATTTAAAAATTATTTTTTAATTTGAAAAATAATTAAAAATATAAATTATTTTTTAATTTGAAAAAATAGTAGTACTTATTACTTAATTCAGAAGTAATTTCGGAAGTAGAAAACATATTTTTTCTGAATTTATGATACTTAAACATATTTTTAAATTTAAAAATTATTAAAAATATATAAATAAATAGAAAAAGAAAAATTAGTATTATGTATTAGATAAATCATATGTATTTTTTGACATAATAAATGTATCTTCATCATAACAAAATTTTGCTATTTTTAAATAATTGATAAACTAACATAGTTGATAAATCTGGAGGAATGGAGCCATTTAGAAAAAGAAGAAAGAGCCAGAGCATGATATTGGTTAGGATTATGAGCAAATACTCTCGGATCGACACCATTGGAAGTGCAACTGGTACCACAAAATTCAAGAGAGGAGGGGTAAATAGGTTGAAGGAGCACTTAGCTAGTGGCTACAGTGTAATCCAAAGATAATACTATTAGAAATTGAGAATAATATGCCGTGTTATAGTACTTCTACAGTTGTTTGCTATGCATCATATAATCTTCCAGAATAAGATATATTCAATAATAAAGTACTAATGCATCAATTATACATCATGAAATAGTACGATTCAAATTTTATTATTATAATAATCAATAATATGTTGATAAATCTAGAAAAAGAGTTACATTACTTAACTCACAATCACTGACAAATCCAAATAATTCCAAAAATTTTCTCTCAAATCCTCAATTATGAATCATGTCATGCCCTTGCTGGACATCTTGTCCAGATGATTACACGCATGTATAGAATCGAGTCCAATAATTAGAAAAGGTTCGGACGATTATAGAAAATTAGGACTGGCGGATAGTGGAATCCAACTATCCGGTTAGCCTAATCATGAAATCTAATCAATCAAATCATAGAAAGAGGGTCGGACCAGGGTAACAATAACACAACAGGGGCTAACGATAATGGAGTCTAGTAGGTAATGAGGGTCGGGCAGGGACCGACACATTGCATGGCTACTAAAGTAGTCAAATTCCTTTTACTAGAGTCGACCAAAGTCGCATGGAAGGAAGAGAAAAATAAGGAATGACTAATTACAAGAGAGAGGAAGAGAGAGAAAAGAGAAAGAAACAAGAAGAGCGGGAAAATATGAGAGAAAGGGCATGCTGATGGTGCAAAACAAGGGAACTACACTTTCTCTCCCTAACATGGAGTAGAGGAGAAAAATTGTAGGGTTCTAGTTGGTAGAAGCCTTCCAAAGACACAAGAAGAGTGGGAAAATATGAGAGAAAGGGCATGATGATGGTGCAAAACAAGGGAACTTCTACTTTCTCTCCCTAACATGGAAAAAAGGAGAAAAATTGTAGGGTTCCAGTTGGTAGCAGCCTTCCATGAGGAAGATCCATCGGCTAGTGACGGTGGAAATGGCGGTGCATGGGCGATGCCTGAATAGGGAGAACAAAATAAAGATCATTCCGATGGTTTGAAACACCTTGAGAATGGCTACAAGGACAACCATGGTTGGGGGCAGCTCGGGGCGTCATAGATGCAGAGCTCAGCGTGGCCATGGTTGGCGGTTGGAGCCTTTTAGAACCCAAAGTCTCTGGTGAATAACCAAAATAGGGGAATGAAAACCAAAATAAGGTATCCTTTCTCAGCCAAATCCGATGACTAATTGGATGGAATCCTTGATCCTAAAGTTAAGGAAGATGGAAAGCAAGACTAATTAAAAGAATGAGGAGTCGTTTCCTGGTTTCCAGTGACATTTGGCCGCGGCCATAGTGATGGTGGTGGCCAGTGTTTGAGATGAAAACAGGGAAGAAAAACAATGGCAATGCTCATCTTTGAGGCCTGATAATAATGATGGAGGTCGGAGGGATCCATGGAGATAAATAGGAATTGAATCAAGCTTTGGAGAAGAAGGCGACTCCGATCGGGAGTCCACCTTTTCTCAGCATGTGCGGCCCACACTCCCACAGCAAATGCAGAGCACGTGCTCAATTAAAAGAGTTTTTTTTTTTTTTTCAAATTCTGGTTTTGGGCTAGACAATTTTGGAGTCGAGTGGTCACAATGGAGAAACTTATCATTGTGCCAAGGCTCCCTGTCGAGCAGCCTTACCATGGCTACTTGTAGTATCTCCAACCGTTATAAAGATTTCTTCCTCAGGCTCCTTTCTCGGTATCAATGGTTTCCGTGCTTATATTTGTTTTCATAACTCATGGTATAGTTTTAATGTATCCTAATTTCTAAATGCTTTTATTTTTGATAGGCATTTGCCCATGCTATTATTTATCTATTTTGACTATTACTTCTCATAAATCTACTGTTCTTGCTTTGGCAAAACTAAGTCCTGCTATTTTAATGGCATCCATTTACTTATTATTCTATACTTTTTAAGCTAAATATATTTTATTTGTGGAAATCTTGTTCTAGAATCTCATGATTGTTTGGTTTTCAATGTTTACTCTCTTGGAAGTCATGGTTGTTGAGACTTTCTGTTTGTCTCGTGATCATGTAGTTTGTCTCAATGTAGATTTCCATCCATTGTAGATTGGCATCCCAATTAAAAGTAATCTACAGCGGATGGGAATCTGTGTTGTGACAAGCTTGTCTTTGACTTCCATGTAACTGCTGACAGCCAAGGTTGTCAAGTTGGCTAGGCTGTCCTAGTTGATAGGGACTTATATACTCCATGGGGACCTAGGTGGTCCATTTTAAAATGGCAGAAAAATACATGGGTCAAATAATAAAGAACTGTCTCTCTCTTTGTTTTTTAATCATTCATATGAATGATAAAACCATTAAAGCATGATAGGTGATAATCAAAATTATTGTCAGGATTTCATCACAAATTAATCTGCCATTTCAATTGTAAGAATGATAGGTGATAACAAAAGAAAATTATTAAAAGTCAAACATGATAGGTGCAAATTTGAGAAGGATAAAAAACAAGAAAAAACTCGATCTCATAGGTCATATGGTTATTCAAAATCCCATATTTCATGTTAGGAATAGATTGCAACAAGGAAAAAACAGAAAAAAGAAAAAAAATCATAGAAAATACAAAATTTAGGATGAAGATGATAGAAAAAGGGAAATGAAAGTGGAAAAAGGAGAGAGAGGAACAAGAAGGATCTTTTATATGAGAAGGGGAAGACAAGAGTGAAAAGGAAAGAATATTTCAAAAGAGAAGTGTAAGCAGAATAAAACAGGAAGAATGAATTAGAAGAAAAGGAAGAAGGGGAAGTATGGAAAGAAACATATAAATGTGGGCTGATCACAGTTGGGAAAATAAAATAAATTATGGACAAAAAGGCAGTGTGCATATATTTAGACCAAGGTTCAAAAACTCTGTTTTGGTTTCAGTTTCCATCGTCTGAGTAGAGTTTTAGTTTCGATGGTTTAGATAGTATCACTCCAAGTTTTAGAATTATAGTTTCGCTCCAAGTTTTTGAGTTTTGGGGAAAAAGTAAAGAAAAATCCAAAAACTGAAAAAAATTAAGAAAACGAATCATGAAAGCATATTTATTTCATTTTAATAACTCATCTAAGCAATAAAAAAAACCATTTGAGGATATTTCATTATATTACCTTTTAAAAATTCAAAAAGAAGAAAAGATTTATCTAAATAAAAATCCAATTTCTTTTGCTATTCAATTTTAATATTTCTTTTTGTTCCAAAAAAAGAGGAAAAAAGTCTCATTTGACTAAGAAAAAACATAAGAACACATAATGCTTTCTAGTTAGTAAAGACACATTAAATTGGCATCTTGCCCACTGTAATTACAAAACTTTGCCAAAAATAAGATAAATTAGGTTTAAAGCCTTATATAAATGTGATATTTAATAATATTTAAAATGCTAGAAAACATTAGATACATTGAACATGTATACTTGTGAAGCCAAATATAGATAACAAAACTTTCAGCTTCAGCCAGTTTGGCGAAAATTGTCAAAACTCGGTTGAAATCAGTCAAAAGTGATCAAAACTAGTCAAACCCGGCTAGAGCTAACTGCAACTGAAAATTTCGGTCATTTCAGACTAGTTTCAACCAAAATAGAGGTCAAAACTGATCTATTTCCATTGAAAGGGATTCGTTTCGGCCGAAACTTTGAACCATGATCCATAATTCCATACTATATATAAAAGTGGCAGTTTTGGAATAAGAAAATATTCTTTCTTGATTCTGTTTGTGCCAAGCAAGGTATGGCATACCATACCGAATCAGGCAGCACGGAGCATATCGTATAGTACCAGTATACGGTACGAAGGGCATACCAACACTGGGTATGCTGAATTGGCCTCCGTACTGGTGTATACAGGGCTTGGTACTAAGACGGCATACCTTGTTGCCAAGAATACACTCCTATTCCTCTTAAAAATATGTTAATTAGCCTACTAGCTTCGTCAACTGCATTAGCTACCGCACATACTCTCTCGTCATTTTTCAATCAAACTAGATACTTTTATAAAACTCCCAAATAGATTGGAGTCATTGGACTGTATATTTCTCTAATTTGAGCTCCAAACTTGTTGGACTATTTGATTCGATTCCTATACAAATTGTACTCTATCACTTTCTTCTCTTTTCCCTCAAATGTGCATTGCATATGCTTAGTACTAGTTTTAGTGAAGGAGTACCCAGTTGGCCATAGTCTAAGTGGTTTAGGCTCACTGAATTCCTAGGTAGACTTGATGACGACAGCACCATTGACCACCTTTTCATTCTCTACTCTCCACATTGATGGGCCTTTGCTTGAATCCTTTGTCACTCCTAATCTCTTGAACCCCAAGGCATCACGGTATGCCAAACTGGCCTTGGCGCCACATCATCAATTGCGCTGGAGCTTATTACTAATGAAGCAAGCCTAAGCAAGTTAGGCTCATAATTAATTGGCCTAAGCTTGATCTGGGCCTTCTGAGCTCCTATCGCATGCAATGATCTTTCTTCATAGAGGAGGAAGGTTTACTCGACAATAGAGTAGCAAGATAGGTGGAAAGCAACAAAAACATAAATCTCAAAATCATCAAATGATAGAAGAGAACTAGAAATTTGATTCAACTTAAGATGACTTCTATATTAGCTAGGAACCCCTATTTACAGTTGTACAACCTCCTCGAACCGACCTTGAATGTGCCCACATTCGTTTGCTTCTGGAAGGGTAGTAAATTTTTTAAAAAATATGGAAAAAAATTGTGGAAAAAAATCTCCCATAATTTGCTTGGATTTGAGTTGATACAATGTCGAAGTAAATATTAGAAACATTGATTGTCGAACAGATCTGAATCAGGTGATTTGGCCTTGTATTGAACCGAATCGATGCCAAGTCCGAATAGTTCGTAGGGATTTTTACGGTTCGGTAATAACACCTGATGGTTTGAGCTATTCTCTTTCTTTGGTTCGTAACAACCCTCCATAGTTTGAGTTGTTCGACGTTCCAGGGCCTTCGAGGCTCTCCTTCGCTCTATCCCCAAACCTCGACCCCTCAAATTCGTCGTCCCAACCCCTAGATCCCCACAATCCCTCTGCCTCCCCCTTCCGAAACCTTTAGCCCACTACCACTTCCCTTCTCCCCCTTCCCGAAAAATGCTACATCCTAATCCTCAACTGGAGCAACCTGATGGCCCGATCGCCGACGCCGTCAAGAGACTACTGGCCCCAAGAACGGCTTGGCTACCGTGACCGATGATGCAAGAGAAGAGGAAAATGAAGCTTTGATTGCTTCTCTTCGCCCCTTGAAGCGGAAATTGGAAGACGAGGGCTCAGAATCGGCTCTGATAACATCACTTCGATGGAAGACAAAAATGGATTAGCTTGGAATCGACCCCAGCTTTTCGCTCCTGTCCGGATCTGACCTCTGACCTCTCTCTAGCCTTTCTCCATTGTTGCAAAGCTGTCAATGGCTGTCCAATCCTGTTGAAGCTTGTCAGTATTGGTGATGCCCCCCTCTCTCTCCTCCCGCTCTCCATCCCTCTCCTTCCTCTGCCCCCTCTCCCTCCCTCTCCTTTTTCCTCTCCGGCCTTGTCCCTCTCCTCCTCGTGGTTTTGGTATATAGCGGTTTAGTACGATATGGAATTGTACCGTTACCGTACCATATTGATCACTGGTGTCTAGCATGCCTGTTGGCACCGGTTATGCAATCTTTGATTACAAACAATCTAGATGTGATTGGATAAGAATTTGATAATATCTCTATTTTATCTTGATACTAGGTTCTTCCAAATTTGTTTAGACTCGATTATGTAATTCTTATTTCATTATACCTCCAATATTTGATTTTTAATCTACACCAAGCTTCTAAAACTAAGATCTGAATTTACTGTGGAACAAATTTGCTCCTTTGGTTATCCTTTGACGTACATCGGATCAGTTGCATGTTAGCTATGTCCATGACATGTGATACCTCAACTCTAGCCTAGTTGGCCATGCTTAATTTTCAAGACAAGCTTGATATGACCTTAGCTCGCTAATGTTCAGCTCATTTATGCCTTTATGTGGGACTAAACCTTTATCATTCAGATTCTCTAAAAGATATCTCTAGATCTACTAAACATCAAATCAGGATCTGCTGTGCTGATATCGGGCACCATACCAGTTGTTCGACGGTATGAGTCGGTATAGGCCTGTGCCGTGTCGGGCCTGTACTAACATAGGAGACCGCGGGAGAGAGGAAAAGAGAGAGAGCGAGCGGGAGAGGGAGGGAGGGAGGCGGTGGAGGGCCGACGGAGGCCGACGCTTGTGTAGGTGGCGGAGGCCGTGGCCGGACTCCTATTTCGTTCGAAACAGGGGTTCGACCGCTAAAAAAAATTATGATTTTTACGTGAAGTCGGCAAATTAAAATTTTTAGCGACTAACTTTACTTAAAAATTGCAAAATTTTTTAGTAGACGGACCTCTGTTTCAAATGAAACAGGGGTCTGGTTGTGGCCTCCGCCACCTGCACAAGCGTCGGCCTCCGCCTTCCTTCCTCTTCCTCTCCCTCCCTCCCTTGCTCGCTCTCTCTTTTTTTCTCTTTCTTTCTTCTCTTCTGGCGATGGTGTCTCAGTTTCTTTGCTGGAACCATTCCTGTCTGCCGCCAGTACGGCTCGGGATGTCCTGAACCAGGCGGTTCGGGACAATTTCGCCAACCTTGTATTCAATCACTATTAAGCCATCCAAGGTCGGCAGAACTGGTACCGGACGCCGTACAAGTTTTTCGACGGCACTAGTCGGTACCGGTCGTGCCCGGCCCGTACCGATGGAGGACACGACACGCAGACCGTGGGGGAGAGAAAAAGAGAGAGAAGTGGGAGAGGGGAGGGTGGCGGACGCCGGCGGAGGGCCGCGGCCTCCGTCGGCCTCTTGCCCTCTCCCTCTCTCTCTCTCTCTCCACCGCTCGCTCTCTCTTTCCTTCTCCTTCTCAAGCTCCGGCAATGGCTTTTGTTTTGGTTACCAGAACCTTACCGGTGAGCTGCCGGTATGGCTCGGAGTAGTCGGAACTGCCCGGTTCAGGACGGTTCTGCCGACCGTAAAGCCATCACTTTTGTACCTGCATTTTTTTCGTTTTCATAACAATTTGTAGATTTCTGTTGTTCATAACTTCATATAGCGAAGTAGCATCGTAGAACTCATGTACTTTGGCTATTATGTTTTCTCTAGATGTTTTTATTTTTTGACATGTCCTAGATGTAGCTTTTTTTTTTTTTTTTGCAGTTAGATATGACACCGTTTGTTATTTTAGGCATGAGTGTTGTTGTGGACAATCCTAATAGGTTATTGAAATTATATCCTATTTATGGGCCAAAGACATTCATTGTCAAAATACTCTACCTTTTCTTGAGAAAATAGAATGCTTTTCCCAGCTCTTTCTATATTATGCTCTACTCAATGCATCTTCTATCTGATATTTGTAAGAATTTTCTTTTACCAGTATTACAAAATGGATCCAAAAAATTATGATGGTTATGGCGGCGTAAACCATGCTGAGTATTGTTTTCAGGTAAATTCTTTGTACTTTATGTTCATAGATATTTTTCTATTCTAGCTCCAAGTTCCCAGAATGCACTATTTCTATTTCATAATCTTGATTAGCCATATATTTTTATCTTAATTTTGTTTATGCACTTCTGCTCAATTGTATGCCCATCCTATGTTCTGCTATTATCTATTTTTTTACGGGACCTCTCACTGCCCAATTGTGAGATGCAAAGAAGTTACTTTCATCTTTCCGACTGTTCATATTTCCATGATGCAATTTTATCATTATGCACTAGTAGGTATGACGTATGAGTTTTATTAATGCATGCATAATGCGTCTGCTAATTATTCCAAGAGACTATAAAACACAAAAATATTTTGCTTCCAGTTATTGCTTTTCTCTGGATAAATTTTAATTCTTAATTAATCTTATGGTAGACATTATTGACTTAACTATTGTATTGACAATTGTGTTTACCGGCTAATGAATTCCATTGGTTGATTGCAAACGCCCTGCACCATTTGCAAATGGCCATCAGCATTACACTTCTGCAGAAACATGTCTAAGTGCATTTCAGGCTCCTCTGGATCCAGCGACAGCATTAGGGGGATTTTCTGGTAGTAAATACTCTGAGGTATTCTCTTGGCTTTTTTAACATGTAAGTTTTCTTCTATACAAACTGTACTACTTCTTAGTACTGGTTCTGTTGGCAGGCTTCTGCTTTTGTGGTGACATATCCAGTGAACAATGAAATTGACAAAACTGGCATGGAGAATGGAAAGGCTGTGGCTTGGGAAAAGGCTTTCATTCGTTTAGTAAAGGTTCATGCTCTTCCTCCTTCCTATGTATGATGCCACATGTAATGTCATTAGTGCTACAATACTGTTGTATAAAGATGCTTTCAATGCCTTAAACTAGTATTTTTGCTGGTGACCATAACGAGCTGTATTGATTAACTTTTTACCATGTTTATCGAGCATTCCATTCAGTTGTACTATTTATTTATACACAAAACCAGGGGCTTGAAACTTGCCAAATTGAGAGAAAGCAGGCAACTCATGATTATATTAACCATCCATCATGCTTATCATTAAAATGTCAAAATTAATTTAAAAAAGTTGTCCCCGTAATCTCCAGAAGTATGTTGGAAGTATCCTTGGTGTATGCGAGAAGTTTTATGATCTTTTCTGTTAATTCTTTTGAAACTTAAAACTTGAATTATGTATCTGACATGTATCCTGGCCATGTCCAACAAATACTGGTAGTTGATACGTGTTGGATATATCCAAATATGCACTTTGAAATTTGAAGCAACATGGTATATATATCTTGGAATTCGTTATTAGTAAAAGTTGCAGCATGTTCACTTTGTTGTAGAGTGCGGAGAGGGGAAGAAAGGAGCAGATATCTTAATAGAGATTATGATGTTAGTATGCATATGTCATTCTTCTTCTATTAATCCTGTGTCTTTTTATGCTCATGTGCTTGCTTGAGACCAAATACACTTACATGATATAATGAACTACAGTATCCTATGACATGGGGTTGCCTGAACATCTACATTGTTTGTGACCATAGGATGATCCAACTACAGTGCTCCCTCGAATAATAGTCTTTCTAGCTTTATTGTTCTTACTTTTTTTGCTTTTGATGCTCAATCACATCCTTGGATGCTTTCTTTGTTTGATAATTTGAGTCTATGATAGCGTAGACTTAATGATTGCTTTATGAATCATCCTAAAGTTTAAATGTTGTTTTACTTAATCCTTACTGCCACTATTTATCCACCTTGCTCTAATTCTCTTAACATATGTTTTCATGTGTCTCCCTTCTCTTTGACATAATGTATCTAATATCGTGAGAAGTGTCATCTTAATTGATCTTTTAGTCATCACCTAAAAAGAAGAGGGAACTAATAGAACTAACGAATAGTTAGAACTTAATTATTAGTAAGGCTTGGCCATAACTTCTGCCCGATATTGATTAGTTGCCACATGTCATTGTATATAAGTGGACAGAATTTGGTGCCATGGTGTGCACTCACTAATGTTTGTGTTGTTGCAAGAATAATCATATTGAATGGGCAAGCATATTAACTAGGGTTGAAACCAAATCGGATACGGATTGGATACTAGTATATCCATATCCATATTTTATTTATTTGATGAATATAGATACGGTTGTGGATATTAGTCGGATGTAAAAATTCATATCCATGTTTGTTTTGAATGGATATGGATATGAATTGGATGCTAGAAGTATATATATAAATATGGATATAAGTCGAATTATTAAACATTATGACCATATAATCAAAGATATTACTAAGTGGATGGTAAGTCAAGGTAATAGCATGTTAATATGGCTATATATTTTGCTTAAAATTTTCTGAGCGATATATAAAATTAAATAGGGTTCCACATAGAATCAGATACTTGGATATGAATCGAGTGGTTTTCTATCCATATTCATATTCTTTTTTTCTTTGACAGATATGGATATGGATATGGATATTAGTTGGATGCTCTAATTTTTAACCATATCTGGATAGACTTAGATACGAAAATGGATTTGGAAGAATATTATACGGTCCATTATCACCCCTAATATTAACTAAGATAGTTTGGAACTTTGGATGAATCGTCACATGCATGGACAACATTTTTCCCAAGGATCATAGTTGTGGTATTGAACTGCATGTTGCTATGAGACTGGGTATGGTACCGATATCACACCTTATTGTATCTTATGGTGCCCCATAAAGTATTGTTCTTTTCAAGGTTTTAAGTTTCCTTTATTTAGTTTTGAGTGGAAAATGCCCCGAGCATGATGCTAATTTTTGTAATCTAACACCTCCTTTATTTTTCTATTAATTTCATAGAAAAATATAAATTTTTAGTAAAAATAAAATAAATATCAAAACATAAGAAAAGTTATACCATTGTATCGATCTGACTTTATGTGGTGGTGATTATTTTATGCCTTGAAGGGAGCTAGTTTAGGACCTATAACGAGCTATGTTATACTTGTACCCATTTGGAACACTATAAAACAAGGTCTAATGAATCGGTATTGGGACTTATACTAGCAGGCGACCAGTTTGGCGCGGTGTGAGCTTTGTACCGTGCCATTCTAGTGCAATACCAAATCAAGGAGAGGGAGAGGGAGGAGAGCGAGGAAGGGAGAGGGAGAGGGAGGAAGGAAGGGAGGAAGGGGGAGAGAGGGGGGAGGCTTACTACGTTACTAGTGACAAATTTCTCTTATTTTGGTTGGTCAAAAGCACGGATGTCATACATGACACTGAATCCACTTAGATCAGCCAAGATTCGACGGGATGGGTCTAATGGGGGCCCATTGGGGGTTTGGGGACCATGGAAGAGGGCCAATGTTCATCGGCGGAGGGCCAGAATCTAGGGAGGAGGGTTGCTGTGGATGCAGGGAGAGAGGAGGGAGGGGGAGAGAGAGGGAGCTTATCGATGATGACTAGCATAAAAAAAGGGGGGCATGAACGGCTTCTGGCAGCCAAGCGAATGAGAGAGCTCTCGAAGGCTCTCTAACCATCAAATGGAGTGAGGGGGAGATTTTGTGACCAAACCGAGATGTGATGCTGAACCATTTTGACTTACTGAATTGAACTGCCCGATTCGGGTTGGTCTGGCGATCATTGCTTGAGGACAATGCCAAAAGCTATAGATCTTATGCAATAAAACAACTTAATAAAATGTTATTGCTTGATATATGGATACTGGCCAAGTCTCATTTTTTTCTGTGCACTAGAGACCTGGTAACATGCTGGAACTTCTGGATACTTTTAAATTAATGGCATTATTTCTGCACCTGTTTGCATCCAAATTATTATCCTTTTCCTGGTATCTTCTTTCTATTATGTTATCGTCCTCAAATGATGTCCATACATGGCAGGAAGAGCTAGGGCTGATGGTTCAGCTGCAAAATCTTACTCTTTCTTTTTCATCAGAAAGTTCTATCCAGGAAGAACTGAAAAGAGAAAGTACTGCTGATGCAATAACTATAGCGGTCTGTATTGCCTGTGCAATGCCAAATTGATTTTTCCCTTTGCTGGAAAGTGATGGAAACTTTATATTCTGCAGACCATTAGAAAATTGAAGATTATTAACTTATTTGTCTCTTCTGAATTTGAATCAGGTAAGCTACCTTGTGATGTTTGCTTACATATCTTTCATGCTGGGTGATAGTCCTCGTATGTCTTCCTTTCTTATTTCGTCTAAGGTATGACAACTTGTTAATTTCTTTTCTTATTTATTTCTCTATAACCAATAAGGGTATGTTTTGAACTCTAGGTTACCCTGAATTATTTGCATTAATCTTTGTATTTTGGTTTCAAGAATCTTTTCTATGGAATAGGTGCTATGTTGGGTAGCTAGACATGGTGAAGATATGCTAGTTCAAGTGAAGTTAAATGCCAGTTGTCTTGGTTAAAGGTTTAGGCGATGGGTTTGCACTAGAAACTTTTGAGATTCAGGTTTTCTTTCACACAGAGCACATGAGCTAAGCTCAGATGGAGGATCATAACTAGATGTTGACCAACTAGAGATGGCAATCATCATATGAATGGTTTTACGCTTTGGCCTCTCTTTTCCATTTGTTCGTCTTGTTCTTTTAGCTGCTGTTCTAAGTTCTAACCTTAATTTCCTTGTCATTCTTCATTTCATTTCTGTGGTTACTAGCAAATTAGCACATGCAATGCACAATGAAAAAATAAATATTAGCATATAAAGTTAATACAAATAGCTATTTGCCAAATATGTTGCTTGAACGTTGAAATATTAAGAACTGCATTTGTGAACATGGCAATATGCTTAAAATTTGTCTGAAAAATAACTTATGGCCGTATACGATATGATCAATGTATGAGGCCAATAACAAAATAATATAACGCAAATCATGGCGTCAAGGAGTACTTATTTATACTACTATGACCTTGTCTACGAATTGAGATGGGGTGATTCATTGGCAGCTATGATTTTGTCAATCATTTATCTATTAATTAGATATTTAATTATAATAACAATGCTGAATTGTAGTATGCGTATGCTATTGATGACTCATTAGATGTAAAGATTATTAGATGAACAGTTTAAATTTATTGACGATGGTGATGTTGCCTCATCAGCTTGTCATTTTAGCAAATTAAAAGAAAATAAAATTTGCAATGTTTGCAAGTAGATGCTCTTTTCTTTTCACGATTCAATGTCTCCTTTGGGATTCAGTATTTCCTTTCCTTCTTGAATTCCAAAGTAACTTATAGGAATTTTGGGAAAAGAAGCAACATAAGAAAGAGAAGGTATTTCCTTCTCCTGTTCACGTGAAACTTGGGGTCACCTTCTACATCTAGATCTCTTTAGAGTGTTAGCAAGGCTCTTGACAAAACGTTATAACGCCTATTATGAAGCACGTACTTCCCCAAGAATTAAAGATTATGTTGGTTGTCACTTAAATGTAATCTGTTTTTGGATGAGGATCACAGTAACAATAGTTTCTTTGATTTTTCTTCTTTGTTGAACTTTCCAATTAAGTCACGAACCAATATCTATTTTGGTGGGCCCCACCAACTATCCTGGAAAGGCAATGGTCAAGGTCTGGAGAGGATCTGAGCTTAGAGAAAAGTGGGTTGGAATATAATTGTTTAGGATATAAATTGGTAGTTAAATTTATATGTTGTATCTTTTTCTATATCAACCAATCTTCCATCAACCCAGATATCTTAAATCTCCAATGCTTGCTAGTACAAAATTATTACTATGGGATGCTGTATCACTGATCCAAGGTGCAATAGTAGATGGTGTTTGTCTAGGGAAGAGGAGCCTCGAATTGTGATTCAGATTGATTGGGAGAAGCTGAAACTGATGAGGTGGTAATGCTAACTGTAAAAACTACTAGATAAATAGGTTCAAGGCTGGTACCTTATCGGTTTGGTATAGTCGGTGCGGTATGATGCGATACGCACCCTGTATTGAAATAGCTCTCTAACAATTTTTCTCAATTTTTATCTCGGTATATTTTGTTATGGGTTGGTATGGGTCGGTACGCACCTTGGTACATATTAGTATAGGGTGGTATGGCTCGGTACGGGGCTTGTACCAACTCAAAGTTGAGTTTTGTATAGGTTTTCTTCCGGTACAATACAATTTGCCCCGTACCAAGCGGGCGGTATGGAAAACCATGGTTCAAGGTGTGAATGGTACCCAAAGCACTTGATTGGCAGGAATGAAAATTGGGTTGTTAATAAATTTAAGTTGTTGAATTATAGAACACTAAGTAGTAGACATTAACAAGCTTGAAGGAAGCTTGCTATATAGGTTACCGTGAGTCGCTAGACAGGACAAGAAGGCATTTGAGTCTCAAATTATATTGCATCTAGATGACAAGACACCTGTTGTCGGCAAGCATATATGGGAAGTTTGCTAGTTCTTTTTATTGTGACATATTCTGTTTTACAGCGTGCTAAGCTGATATAGAATTAACTATAAACTAGGCATGTGCGGCATCATTGGTCCCGCAGTTGAGTTCTAACCTGGAGACTAACAAAATACTTGCTATATATTTGGTGTCATGAAAGAAAAGGATCTAGAAAATGAAATGTTGGGCTCTCAAACAGGAAAAAATGATCCCAATGTCCCCTTTTGGCTCGCTGGGGACATTGGGATACAAAAAATGAAATGGTGTATTAGTGGACAGGATGAGGAAACTGTCTAAATGATCCAGCAAAAAATTCTAGAAGTAGAGAAAATAATCAATGTTGGACTCTCAAAAAGGATTAAGCTTAATCGGGGCTTTAAATGAGGAGGTTAGAATTACAAATAATATAAAGTAAAATGTACTTTTGAAGAACTGTATCTAGCATATTATCAAGCCATAATAAGATTTGAGGAAATGAATATGAGTTAAGGATCAAGGATGCTTATATAAATTGAAGGGACAAAAGGTGGAAATATGATACAGATCAAACCTTGTTTTATTAGAATCTATTAAAAAATAGGATAACTGGCTCTCATAGCGCATATTATGGTTATATGGGACAGTGAAGAGCTCATAGACTACTGAACAGTGATGGCGAGGGTTTATATGATGCTTCTCAAAGTGGTTGGTAGTGGAATTGTGGATGGAGAAGAGAGAATTAATGAAAAAACCAAGGCATTTGTGGATCGAGAAGAGAGAATCAATGAAAAAATTAAGGCATTGCCTATTAGCTGCGTAACATGCTCTTTTAGAATTTGGAATCCAGCCTATTTATCTTATTAACATTGAAATGTTTGGAGCACTATTTAATTGCAACGATCAATGCTAGTTACCTGCTTCCCTAAATATTACATATCTTTCCATGTTTGTATGTTCCATGTAGAGAGGCTTGGTAGGTTGGCAACAAGAACATAAGTACGAATGCATGCTAACCTAGACTAGTTGATACACACTGTGACAGCTACTTAGGGGCTTGATATGATAATGGAAAATCAGGTGACTTACTATGTCAATCTGTGCCAGTTCACTATGAGCTCATGTTGAATTTTACAAGTTTATCCTATGGAGTACATCATGCCATCATGGTACAGATGGGTAGTGATCCCTGTTGTTTAAGCTTGGCTCCTTGTAGAAACTAGTGGTGAACTGGGCTGGCACTTACACTCTTCTACTCCTCACTGGGATACTCCACACATATTTATGTTGGCATAATGTGGTATGGCTCTTCTGATGTGCTGGTTCTTGATTACTATGGTACAATATGCAACACTTGATTGTATGTTGGTGACAAGCTGGCTTCCTTTTATACATGAGTATTATAATCTTATCATTTGTTACATCTCTGTATGCTCTACTAGTTCGTAACTGCTGGATCAATGCATTATCTGGTTTTGTATGGGAAATTCAATTATTGCATGAAGCAAACTTGCATTACTGTCTTCATCCAAACTAGCTTAAATGTTATTTCATGAAGCAAACTTGCATTACTGATGCAGCATCTTCATCTCAAGCTAGCTTAAATGTGTGTAAAGCCTGTCCCTAGAAATGGAAGCTGTCCATCATAATGTAATTTTGTCCTTTATGAACTTACACAATCTCTTGCTGTAATAAAGAGTTTTTACTTAATGTCTTGTCAGTATGTCCTTTAATTCTGTGTATTTTTTTTTGTCTAATTAGTATTGCATATTCCAGGTATTGCTTGGCCTGTCAGGAGTTGTTCTTGTTATGCTTTCTGTTCTTGGATCAATTGGATTCTTTAGTGCCATTGGAGTTAGGTCAACACTCATTATAATGGAAGTGATTCCCTTTCTTGTTTTAGCTGTAAGTTTGTTACCTTTCTGTGATATTTCAATTCAGTCTCTTTCCCATCATAACATTTCCATGAGAGAGTATTATTCAGAGAAATTGGACTTATTCTGACTATTTTGTAAGGTCCCTGATGCATAGTAAGTTAGCAACTGCTGATTATTGATATTGAATACAAATAGGTCAAACCAAGGTTCGCTGCAAGGTTCATTGTCTCGGTACTGGACCCTGTACCGGTGCCACACTAGCACAGTATCGGTATGGTATGGTATAGATTTTTTTTGGCATACTGAGTATCGCTACGCCACCATTACCGGGTACCGGCATCAAACTGGTATGGTACGGTACGCTCCGTATTGTTCCGTTCGGGTCGGTATGGCATACCATGGTTCATCGTCTCGGTATCGGACCCTGTATTGGTGTCACACTAGCACAGTGTCAGTATAGTACGGTATGGAGTTTTTTTAGAATACCGAGTGTCGGTACACCAACAATACTCGGTACACCATCAGTACTCGGTACACCACCCGTATCAGGTATCGGTTCCAAACCGAGATAGTATAGTACGCCTCATACCGTCCGGTTCAGGCTGGTACAACATACCATGGATCAAAGTCATCAAACCTTTGTAGCAGGTATTACTTGGATCTAGTGAGATATTCTCTACTTCTAAAATGGCCTTATTTATTTGGTCCTATCATAATCAAGTATGTTTTCGATTCCGTTTGTTATGCATTGAAACAATGGGACTTTTGTAGACTTTTGAATCTGGGTGGAAAATTAAATTTAATAGTGAAGCATTTTTAACAAACTGTATGATCAAAAACATAGCTAAAAAGGTTACAAAATTTTAATGTATTATTTCACATAAAACTATATCTTTAAAATAGTAACAGGCCACAGACTACTATATTGCCATTGTTGCTTCAATAATCGCTTGATCCAAAAGCAACTTCAAACGGGAAATCCCCTTTTTGAAAGGATCCACTATATACTTCACCAATCACTCAAATAATTATATGATAGATAAAGTGACATGCACAACTCATTAACCCAAACATGGTCATAAGAATTTAGGTGTCCAATGAAAACAATTGTCTTTTAAAATATTTTTTATCGATACAGGAAAATTGGATTTTTATTAACAAATGGGATACTGTGAAATGATTAGAGTACATTACTTGGAAAAGAGTTCAATCAATTCACATGGTATCACATAAAGTTTCTTTTGTATCCTTGAGGCCACTTGTCTGCATTGCTAAACCAAGTTACACTAGTTATACCAGGCCGTACCACTTGGTTTAGGCCAAACTGAGCCGACCTGGTCTCAAACCGGGTCGGTTCGCTATAGGAACGGTTCCGGCATCTACGAGGTCGGAACCTTAATAATATCGGTCGAAACTAGTATTTTTTAGCCGGTATCGGCCGGAACCAGATAGAACCTCCATCCAGTTCGACTCAAACTCGATGGGAACTTGTCGGTTCGCACCGAGTCGGGGGCTATTGCCACAGCGCCCGCTTATGGAACCGATTTTTTCTTTTCAAAAAATTCACAAATAACACTGATTTAGGCTATCAGAGGGAAGAGCTAAGGCTAAATAAGGTGTGCCTTTTTTTTTCCATCTTCTTTTTTTTTGTAGGGACCTTGAAAAAATAGCTCAAAAATTGCAAAATAAAAGTCATGCCAAATTTTTTGATTTGGGCTTGATTTTTTTATATGTTGTAGATCTATGGACTATGCATATGCTGACATAAATTTTTTTAATTGTTGGATTATATATATTTTTTAAAAAATATAAATATATTTTTAGATTAAAAGAAGATATTTTTTTTAAAATAAAAATAAAAAATGTAAAATCACAAAAGTATTTATGGGCATGCAAGCTACTATATATATAAATTTAGTGTCTATTAATTCATGTTTTGATGCGATCATGCAACAGCAGCCTAGGCCTAAATTTGAAAAAATTTGAGAAGTAACCTTTTATGCATGCTCGAGGTCCTAGAAAAATATATTTAGCATCCATTATTGGGTTCTACACTACTCTGAGCTGAAATTAATTTTTTGAAATATTATTATTTAAAAATTATTTTTAAATATAAAAAATAATTTAAAATATATAATTAATACCAAAATTATGAAAAATTATTAGTACGTATTATATAATTTAGAAGTAATTTCTGAGGTAGAAATCAAATTTTTTTGAATTTATGATATATAAATAGTTTTAAAACTAGAAATTATTAAAAATTTATAAATAAATAAATAAATAAGAAAAATTAGAGTTATTTATTAGATAAATCAATGTATTTTGAGATAAAAAGGGACCCAGAGCATACTTAATCGATCCGATGTAGGAATGGAGCCATTAAGGAAAAAAAACTCGGAGCGTGATTTTGACTAAGAGCGTGGGCGAATGCTCTCAGGACGGCACTAGTGGTAGTGCAATTGGTGCAACCAAAATTTCAAAGAGGGGTAACCCAGTTCAAGCAGCACTTAGTTGATGGTTACAGTGCTGGATCTATGTGTCGCAAATGCCCATAGGAGGTTTGGCAGTTGATGAAGAAGAACCTCGCTGATTTCAAAGATGCAAAGGAGAGGGCTGCTAAGAATAAGGCGGAGGTGGAACGTCGAGCGGCATAGCCACTTTTCTATTACTTCAGGGAGTCAGAGCAGGTGTCTACTCCATATGTTGAGGCACAGATCTAGGCTGCCATGCAGGTGAGCCTAGATGATCAGTGGCAGCAGGAGGTGTCCAGGCATGGGGCTCGATTTGGGCCCTCGTTCTGTGAGTTGAGCTCCGGTTTTACGAGCAGCAGGGCATATCTAGAGTTCACGAGGACTTCTTCAGTTAAGGAGGGCGTCAGTAGAGGCAGTGGCCGGATTGCATCTATATTGGGGGCTTTTGGTAGAAAAAAACATTCAGAGAGATTCCATCAGGAGCAGCAATCCATGAATTAGATCCGCATGCCTTCTCTAGTAGATATTCGAAGCAGTAGAGGGTTGATTCAATGCTGAAAAAGAATAAGAAAGATATGTGTCAAGCTATTGGATCTTGGTTCTACTTTAGCCATATCACAGTGAATGTGGCAGACAATATGTACTATAGGTCTGTCATTTCTGCCATAAAGTCTACCAGTCCTGGTGTAGATCCTCGAGGCCCGAAGGACATTTATGGTGAGCTTCTTGACAATAATAAAGAGCTAGAGAAATGGATTTTCTTCTACAAAACCAAGTGACCCACATATGGACTGACTGTGATGTGTGATGGTTGGACCGATCGTACCAGGCGGAGCATCAACTTTCGACATATTATGATACGAAGACTTTCTTCCACAAGTCGGTTGATGCTTTTGACTAGGTGCACGACTCCACGTACATCTTCAAACTTATGGAGGAGGTGATTGATCAGGTAGGAGAAGACAATGTCGTGCAGGTCGTCATTGATAATGGTTCACAATATAAGGCGTCGGGGGATCTTGAAGAAGCGGCAGCCATATATTTTATGGATCCCATTTGCTGCACATTGTATCAACCTCATGTTGATGGATATTGTGAAGATCCGTAGAATGCAACATACAGTGGAGACATCCCAAACCATCACCAGGTATATTTATAACCATATCTGGGTCCTTTCACTAATGAGGAGGTTTGCAGGAGAGATTTTGAGACTAGGAGTCACACGCTTTGCTACCAACTATGTTGCGCTTGATAGCCTTCTTGAGAAAAAGCAACATTGCGTCAGATGTTTGTCAATCCCAAGTGGCAGAAATGTAGATATTCCTGGAACGGCACTGAAGGGAGTAGGGTCGAAGACTTGGTGACGAGGTAGACATTTTAGCAGGGGGCCACTGCAATAGTAAAGGTTGTCAAACCATTATATGAAGTATTTCGGGCTGTGGATAGCGAGAGGTACCCTAGATGGGCTTTCTGTATCATGATGGAGAGGGCAAAGGCTCAAATCAACGAGGCAGATCTAGCCCATGCCCAGAAGTATATCGACATCATTGAGCGGTAGTGGGATTACTAAATGGGTAGGAACTTGCATCTAGTAGGTAAGTAAGAACATTGAAAATTAGACTGCTCCTGTACTTGTATAATTTTACTAAAACGTTCTTCTCTATGTGTAGTATACTACTTGAACCTTCGGTTCTAGTACAGCGCAGCTAGAATTGGTATAAATGAAGAACTTTTGGCAGCTCTGCGTAATGTTATTTACACGATGGGGTCTGATCTAGAAGTCGCAGCCCTAGGTCTAGAAGAGTTAATTTAACTTAAGTGGCATATGTAAGTTAACCGGTATCTTTTATTATTAACATAGTACAATATGGTTCTTTTTTACAGACCAAATTATTGAGAGAGGGCGGCAACAATTTTGGACATCGGGCAGCTGTCGTGAGTAAGACAATTATAAATCTAGGTATGTTACCCATTAAGAGGACATTCATCTAGCATTAGTTGGTTACTAATATGGTACTATCTTATAACTATTTTAAATCAATATTTTTTCATCTGAATGGTGGATTTATTATGGGTTGTCCACGAAAAATCTTAAGCAACTAGTTATTTGGATTCTCTTCTAGACGGTCTCCTCGAGTGGCTGTGAACGCAACTGGTCCACCTTCGCCCTCATCCATAGCTAGCAGAGGAACCGTTTGACACAGAAACGTCTCAACGACCTTGTATATGTCCACTACAATATGAGATTGAGGCTAAAGTGCATTCAGAAGAAAGTGGAGCTCAAATATGCAGATCTGATCCATAATGCTTTCGTTGATGATGACGATGATCCTATGATCGGATGGCTTATGGGGTAGCAAGAGGAGCCGGAGCTTGACAAGCCAGGATCGCCTCCTCGACTGGCTAGCTTCGTAGCCAACGAGGCTAGAGTTGTGCAGGGCAATGGGTTGAACGCATTATTCTACGGATTTCTATAGTTGATCAGTCGTAGATATAGGAGAGCCAATTACCACATAACTCCTTGTCTGAGACATCCTCTCAAAAAAATGATCGAGACATGCTCGGACGAGGCCACTATGCTATCCGATCGACTTGGTCAGGAGGGCGACATAGCCAGGCAGAGAGGGCACGAAGGGTAAGAAGGCAGTAGCCCAGCAGACCAAAAAGAAAATATAAAAGGCACCTGCAGCCCTAATGGAGAGTGTCGAGGAGTTCCGAAGTAACAACGATGGCAGTTCTGGTGGTCATGGATCTACTGGCCATGAAAAAAATGGAGGATAGGAGACTACTATTGATGAGACAATTGCAGGATGGTCTTCGATACACTGGTGAGTCCCAGTTTATGCATGCTGCACAGGATTGGAACCACAGCGGACAATCTAGTAGAGCCCGCGAGAATACGATTGCATATAAGAGATGGGCTCTTCAAGGTCATTCAGGAGGACACGATGCTACTGCAGATGACCTCACACGTGGAGTAGGATCTATAAACATATCAGATTTTACGTTTAGAAATGACTATTCAAAGGAAGCAATAAGCTTTAAAAACACAAAACAGATTTTCAATTTAGGATGCGGCAAGATTACTTATAATATGATGCAATAGAAATGAATAATTTTCCTGTGAAGACTTTCCTTCTCTCTCTCCTTTTCTCTTTGACAAGACCAAAGCACTCTTTCATTTTTCTCCTTTGTTTACCATTCTTAGCCTCTATTTGTAGCCTCTATTTTCCTTCTTTTACTTAGTAGATTGGTTGGATGGTTTAATTTCTATTGTGAGGACTTAAGCATGTGTTTAGTCTCACATTGATTATATACTAGGTATGCAACAACCCAGGATCTCACTCAAAAAGGCTAGCCAGAAGGTGTTATTTTAGCTTTTTGGCACTGTGTAAGTATGCAAGATCTATCTAATAAATAGCTGATGTGGGACCAAGCACACACCAACACGGGTCCATAGATACTCCTTGTTTAAGCCCTAGCATCCTTTCCAAGCCAAGGTTTAAATTCAGTCAAATCCAATTATACGATTGGCTCATGGTTAGTCGTAAAAGTGCGCATGTTGTAGTGTTCCTTAGTCTAGATAGGCCACGGGCTGGGCTAACATTGATATCATTTGTAACAACCTAAAATCTCACCCAAAAAGGCTAGTCATAACGTGTTATTTGGATTTCTTAGCCCTAAGTATCCAAGATCTCCCAGTGCATGTGGGACTAAATACATGCTTGCATGAGTCCTTACAAGGTAGATCTTGGGTACTTATACAAGTCTAGCTAGCTTTCTGGAAGAGATCCTGGTTCATTACAAATAGTATTAGAGCGTACCTAGCTCATAGCCCATGTGGATTGAGCGACACTGCAGCACTGACCTATTTGGAGCTAAGCACGGGCTAACCATGGTATTTGTGATTGGATTTGTATCCTTATTCCTTAGCTTGATGAGGATGCTGAGGCTTAAATGGGGGGACTGTGTGAGGACCAGTGCAGATTTGTATTTAGTCCCACATCATTTATATGTCATGGATTGCCGTATCGTCCCATACAGGCTTCGTACCGTCCTATACCGAGGTGTACCGTCTCATACCCGGATGTGATGAGGTGTACCTAGGTGTATATAGGTGTGTACCGACCTGTACTAAGGTGTATCGTGATAAAAAGTTAGAAAAATGATTAGAGATGTTTTGGTATGGGGCGCGTACTATGCCATATCGATCCAGTAAGGAACCAGTACATTATCCGAGACTAAGATTGTGAAGTCGTCCTTTTAATGTTTAGATAACATTTCAGGTCAAATAACTGGAGCTGAAATGAATAACATTTTTTTCTGTTAGTTCATTTTGCTGATCATTTATATAAAGAACAATATAGCTTTCCTTTTACTTCATTTCATTATGAAATTTTATTTCATGTGCAAGCATATCCACTTTACATTGCTTTCTTGTGCCTTTATTTCAACCTAGAATCACTGTGTGCTTTTGTCATATGTTATATATATCAGGTTGGAGTGGATAATATGTGTATCCTTGTGCATGCTGTCAAACGCCAACCACTAGAGTTGCCATTAGAAGGGAGGATAAGTAATGCGCTTGTGGAAGTTGGACCATCAATTACTCTTGCTAGTTTATCCGAAGTTGTAGCCTTTGCTGTTGGTAGTTTTATCCCCATGCCGGCATGCCGTGTGTTCTCCATGTTTGCTGGTTAGATCATTTTACTTAATCCTGCTTTCACTCTAAGAAATTTTGATGCTAGATTTTGATCACTTTGATCTACTTTTCTGCAGCATTAGCTGTTCTTTTGGATTTCCTTTTGCAAGTTACAGCATTCGTTGCATTGATAATCTTTGACGCTTTAAGAGCTGAAGATGATAGGGTTGATTGTGTTCCATGTATTAAACTTTCATCTAGCACTGACTCTAATAATGGTATGTTGTTAGTCCTCTTCTATTTCTCTATTAATTAGTAGTTGTTGATTGTCTTAGTTACTATAGATCATGAATGCCTTTTTCTTGGTAGTTTTGATTATTCACATTATTCCTCAATAAACATATGTTCTATTGAAATGTAGGTGATAGCCAACGAGAGCTTGGATTGCTAGCACACTATATGAAGGTAAGGTCTAACACTTTCCTTTTAAATTTGGTTGATAAGGTCTAACACTATATGAAGGTAAGGTCTATCACTCTAATTATTTCTATTAATAAAAAAAGTCCATAAATTTTTCTTTAATATTTAATTATTTATCATATTCTAAGAGACTAATAGTTTCTCCACTGAGAAAATAGTTTGTATGTTTTTTATTCTATTTATCTGGAAAGTTGTAGTATCATGAACAATCTTATATTAACATCAACTAGCTGTAATAGTTTGGTTTGCCACAATAATATGAATAAAAATTGTCCTTATAAGTGCACATGCTTATATTTTGCTTAAGTAATAGATCTTGCTTGTGAGGCCTTGTGGGTGTGTCTGTTTTGTCCTATATTAGGTGTGTGGTTGGGAGGTTTTGGATGCCAAGGATCCCCACAAGCCTTTTTGGGCGAGGTCCCGAGTCTTTATAAATGGTATCATAGCTGACCTAACCCATGGCCCATGTGGCTAAGGGACATTGCAGTGTAGGTCCTCTTCAGGCTAACCAGTTGTGGTGTTTGTGATTGGACCCTTCTCCTAGCAAGGATGCTAGGGCTTAAAAAGGGATGTGCATAAGGCTGCCATTGTGTGCATATTCCCATATCAAATGTGCATTGTAGAGATCTTGGGTACTTCAGCAAAGTCAAGGACCCTGATTAATAACCTTTTGGCTGCTTCTTACGTGAGGTCGTGGGTGTTTCATTACAGGTTCGGTTGATAAGTCTAAAGTTAGCATTGGTAATCGAAGTGCCTTTTATCATAGATTAAATTGTTTTTTGCGATTGTCCATGTATCTAAACTAGTTGACTTAGACCGAGCTCCTCTGTGGTGGCTGAGTCATGGGTTTCCATTTGACCATGTGTTAATGGCAAGTCAACCACTTTTTTTGCCCTTCTTCTTCCCATGTTAATGTGCTGGATCTTGAACTACCTAGTAAAAGGAGGAAGAGGCACAAATTTGCCTACGACCTCTCCATCACCTTAAGTCCTCGTTGTCTCTGGTCCATTCTTGTAAGATCCAGTGGCCTCGCCTTCACACTTGTGAGATTTAGCCTCCCTTGTTTGCTTGAGAATTGTCCTCCTATGCATCCATTCACACTGGATCCAATGCCAGGGCCTCCATCCCTGCAATATTCAGTACCCTTGCCTCTACCCCCTTGAAATCTACCATTCATACCTCTACCAATATGGATCTAGTGGATCCCATCTCCATTCCTATGGGATTTGACTACCTTTGTCTCTGTCCTCTCAATATTTTGCTTTAACATATCTGGGGAAAATTCAGTGGCCTGCCTTGAGGCGGCCCAATACATTTGGGGTCTAAGGCGAACTCACTAAGGGAGGCTTTTTTTTTAAATGATGAAAAAATTTTAGTAAGTACAAAATACTTTAAAAATTCATTTAAAAATAATTCATCTAGCTTTTTGAGATGCAAAATTACTAATCAAACTTTTGTACTAAGTTTTCAACGCAAAGTTTTCCTTTACCATCACGAAGAAATGAATATTTTCTTCAAACTATTTCTGAAAAAAAATCCCTAAAGAAACTATTTTTCCTGGAAAAGCAAACCTATTTTTGAAAAAAAAAGAATCATTAAATCCCTAACTTCTCCAAACTCCAGATAAGGAATAAACAAGAAGAAAAGTCGGACTAGTGACTCTAAATTGAAAGGTTCAGATAACTCCAATCAAATTTCTTAGTCTTTCCTTTTATTCACCTCTAAAAAACTTAAAACCCTAGGAACAGATACTCGTGAGTCCTCTTAGGACCCAAAAGCCAGCAAACCCTTCAAAATCTCTCTTTTATCCAACAAAATGGTAACTTTAGATTTTAGAAGGGGAGGAAAAAAAGACAAACCTACAAACTGCTCTGTTCTTACTAAAATTCCATAAAAAAAATTGACATATGATTTTACAAAACTAACAAAAAAGGAAAGAAAGAACATAATTATTAAAATTAAAAAGAGGCAAAGTTCTTCACCTTCTAAAATGAACTTCCTCGGCAAAGATCCCCCCATGAGGATCTGGCGGGACCACTTCTTGAGAGCCTTAAGGGAGAGGTGGCGGTGGCGCTTCCGGTACTCGCGGAGGTTGCTGGAGGTGCAGATCTCGGTGATGAAGTTGAGGGTGCTGTGTTCGAAGTCCATCCACACCCGGTACAACGCGATGATGTTCTCGTGCCGGAGCTCCTGGATGAGCCAGACCTTGGCGAAGAGCTGGTCCATCATCGCTCGATTCTCGTTGAAGCTCCGGAACCAAGGTCTGCTGTACTGGTACCGGTCGGCGTACCGGCACTGATCACGGACTGGTCCGTACCGGTCACGTACCGGTCCGTACCGGTCACGTACCGGTCCGAACCGGTTCTCCAACAATAAACCACCAGTACCGGATTCCACGCTGATCCGGTACCGGTCCCGGGCCGGACCGGTACGTACGGGCCGGTACGGCAAACCAAGGTTCGCCGTACCGGTACCGAACCCCGTACCGGTGCCGCACTAGTATAGGCGTACCGAGTGTCGGTACGGTACCGTACGCTCGGTACCGACCGTACCGACATTGGTGTACCGATACCGGTATCCATCGGTATGGGCACGGTACGCTCGGTACCGACCGGTACCGACTGGTACAGCGAACCTTGCGGCAAACCATGTCCGGAACCGCACTTGGTTCCACGCCACCTCGATCCCATCCTCCTGGTCAAATGCCTTGTACACCTTTTTCACCGCCTTGGCACCAAGAAGGTCGTCGTACCGCCTGTACCTCCCCATCGGGTCTACCTCTAGGAACGGCTCTACGTCCTTGTCCGCCGCCGGCGGATCCATTGCCTCCACGCACGGCATCCTCAATATCGCTCTGATTCTCCGACTGATGAAATCAAATCAAAACCCTAGCTTTTTCCCCCAACAAAAAACAACAGATCAGAAAACCCAAGCTTGGAGCGCCGATCTTGAGATCGGGGAAGCAAAATAGAGCGAAGAATACCTTGAAATCCGGCAGAGATCTCACAGAAACCCTAGATCGCGAGAGCTGGGGCAGATCAAATGAAGGTCGAGGACGAACAGATCACGAGAGAATACAAAGTTCAAGGTTCTTTGAGGTAGTACGTCGTCCGAGCCATTGAAGCCGAACCACCAAGCTCTATAAAGCAAAAGAAAGTGCTGAAAAATAAGAAAAAATAGTGAAAATAAACAAGAAAACGATCGCCACCTCTAATAAGAAAACGGACTGCGGTGGGCGTGGGCCTTTCTTTGGGCTAGGGCCTTAGGCGACCGCCTAGGGCCTGCCTTCTATCCCACAAGTTCTGGCAGCCCCCGTGTTCATTCGCTAATGGTTGATCCAAGATGGGAGGGTTTTTTGATTTCCCCCCTAATTTGACAATGGACTAGGGCATGCATTCCTGGTTCAATCACAAGATGGTTGATCTATCTAGGTCAAGTTGAATGGACTTAGTAATTTTGTGGATTTTTTTTCCAAGCTGACCCACAAACTAAAAGGTGATGGGTCAAACACATCAACCTGAGTAGCTTAACCAGGTTTCGGATCATGCATCTATGTTGTGATTGTCCATGCTATGACATGTGTTTTGCCTATGTAAGGGGTACAAAACTACATATTCTGTGTTACACATACTAGTCCATGCCATTATGCACCAGTCAGCATAAACTGATATAGATGCAGAGTTGAATGAATTCAATTTTTTGTCATGGGCATAGTCACATGGTTGGAAATGTGGTCAACACGACAAAACATGGTACAATACCATACCAAGCTTTCCCATGACTAGCGAGAGTAATTGATGCAGTACTTGAGTGCATGCCTTTGAAGGTCTAAATTGTTAAGAGATCTCTTGCTCTTTTTGCTTTAAAGCTTGAGCAAGAATGAAAAGAACGTATTAGACTTGCAGTTTTTACGCTACCATGTACCATTTTAGGTTAGAAGATTGCAGTGTCCATCTTAAGCAACTTAGTTACTTCAATAGATTCTCCCTGGTAGTAGAGCTTGTGTTGAAAGACATTGCCTCTTTGATGCTGCAACTAAACTACTTGCATACGATGTGATATGCAAATTTTAGTTACATGAGTTGAGATGGATACCAAATTGGTAGAAATTATTTTCCCAAGTTTAACATGGATATGAATTCAATACATGATCAATATGTATGGCTTGATCTTCTTTAATGCTTAGCATATGGCTTGGTGATTGCTATGGTATCCTTCCTAACAAATGCATTAGCTAACATGAGGACCATCAAGTGTACTTCATGATGGCTACATTGTGATAAGTATAGCAGATCGCCAGCAGCAGAGTTACCATGGCACCTATGGCATAAAATATGCATACTAGCATAGAAGTGGTAGTATAATCCAAGTAGGACTATACATCTTCTTTGGGCATTCTCTAGCTGTTGCAGTTTAAAATCCATTGTCCATACAATTCATGAACGTATATTTGATGCTAGATCTGAACATTATCGACAAATCTCATTTGTATTTAGATCAATTGGTAGAATCTATTCAATTATTTATCTTGTGGAGGACTAGTAGGACATAGCCCTATGTCATCTTTCATGGCATAGTTTTTGAGAATGGGGCTGTGATCGTATATACTATATACGGACCCATATCTCCCCTCATCCTCTCTCTCCCTTTATTTTTTTGTTTGTCTTATATGCGTATGCATATCTTCATTTGTGTGACAATGGGTGGTTGTCTTTTGTTGTTTGTGCTATGTTGTGATGAGTAACGACCATGTATTCATTTGTGTGTACAGTTTGCCTCTGAATGCTTGTTTGTATAATTTCAATTGTCAGATATCTTCATTTTAATTGTCATATGTATTTAACAACATAAGTTCATTCCTTTTTTTTATATTTTTTGTTTACTAGAGGCGCACATCTCATTTTGTAAACTTTTTTATTATCTTTAGTGCGGCACTGGTACATCGCATATATTTACTAGACCCTTGCTATTTTTTTATATTTTAATTTAACATTATGGTTCGGCACCGGTACATGGTACGGGTGGCATATCGATACTCAGTATGCCGAAAAGAGTCCATACCATATTGTATCAACACAGTGCTAGTGTGGCACCGGTATGGAGCCCGGTACCGAGACAACGAACCTTGTTCAAGAGACTTGGTGCTTTAGTGCGCCTCGAGCCTTTAAGAACTTTTATGAGGACTAGAAGCTGGTTTGACTTCAGAGTTGTTGATAGAAAATTATAATGTAATATGATGTATAAAACTGATTTTAAATGAATGAGGATAAGGCAAGGTTTTAAAACCTGATCTATACTGGTCTTCCTGACCATTCCAGATAGGAGTGCTGAGACGTGGAATCCTTGGACAGGTTTGGGAACCTAGTACTTGATAACCTAGATAATCTCGGTTTGTATTGGTTGGTACTTGGTACTGACTGCTATAAGCAAGTTGGTGGCTGAGCCTCATTCCTTTCCGCTCTTTGCTTTGGATGCAAGAGGAAGGAGAGAAGGCAGAAAGAGATGAAGAAGGAAAGAGAGCTTAATTCCATGTTTTATTGATTAGATCCAGCCCCCCTGCAAGCCCGATTCTAGATTAAAACCTGGTTGTCTTCTCTCCCACCTTTTCTTTTTATCTTTTTTTTTTCTATTGTTCCAAAAATTAAAATAACAAGGGAAAACCATGAAATATTTTTTTTTTCATTCGGCATGAATTTTAGATATGGTATAGGTGGGCAATGTATTTGGCCGAGCTGTGGATTTTATTTTTTAATGTAACCATGTTATTCTTGGAATAAAATATTTTTAAAGAATTTGGAAAGGACCTTTAAACTTTTTATGACCTAAACAAATTCTGAAAATCTTCTAAAAGCCATTAAAAGCAATAAACAACAGAGAAAATATCAGAAAAAAGGGCATCTTAGTGAATTATGGGGATGCTAGGTTGTCTTGAGTGTCGGTTTTATCCAGGTATTGCACTGATCAGGTCTCCAACCAACACTGGTCTGAGACCAAGATTTGGAACCTTGGGAAATTGAGCTTCTCATCTTGGTTTTGTTCATGCTCTTCACTTATGAATATTGAATTAAGTATGAAGAGAAAAGAAATTCCATTATTCGATGAACTATTTTGTCTGTTGCTATGTTGGTAGCATAAGAATGTCATTGTCATCTAGAAATTTTATCATCTTTAGATACTATGCTTTTTTGTGAATGGTCCATTTGAGTTTTGCAGTCTCCAGCGATTGCTTAAATACTTTTAAGTTGGTTATATTTTACAAAAGTTCTCTTTGATATTATTGTAGGATGTCCATGTATGTTGGTAGCATAAGAATG
Organism: Phoenix dactylifera; assembly: GCF_009389715.1. Lineage (NCBI taxonomy): Eukaryota > Viridiplantae > Streptophyta > Magnoliopsida > Arecales > Arecaceae > Phoenix > Phoenix dactylifera. Next base: position 433,458 of record NW_024067781.1, on the reverse strand, counting down.
TTGTCATCTAGAAATTTTATCATCTTTAGATACTACACTTTTTTCTGAATGGTCCGTTTGAGTTTTGCAGTCTCCAGCGATTGCTTAAATACTTTTAAGTTGGTTATATTTTACAAAAGTTCTCTTGGATATTATTGTAGGATGTCCATGCGCCTATTCTTGGTCTTCTTGGAGTTAAAATTTTAGTGATCGCTGTATTTGTTGGCTTTGCTTTGGCAAGCATTGTAAGTTAACTTTTCTACTGTATCCTGTGGTCGTTTTGCTGTTAATAAATTTTTGCTTATAGTCTTCTAGATATGTTTGCACTTTGAGTTACCTTTTAACTTAAAATACTGCTTGAGTTATGGTGATTATTATGGAACCACATCATGAAAATTAAAATAATAACCGTTCCTTTCTTGAAAGATTAATTCATTAATTTACTATTTTATCTTTCATTGAAACATCAAACTTTCATACCAAAGAAAACATCAATTTTTGAATGGTTCGATTGATTCAACTTATATACTTCTGATAAGCTGCAATGCGGCTGGATTTCCATTTCTTTGTCTTTAATATAATCAAATGGAGATGGTGCAACTTCATCTTCAGCCTTCCGAACAACTGACAGATATTGCATTTTGCATATAACCTTTTTTGTCATGCCAGTCTTTATCAGCTTGCAATCAGGTTAAAATCTGCCTGTGTCAATTTCCTTATCTTAATTATTATGTGGAGTTCTTTTCAAGTCAATTTAACATAGTTCATTTGTTAACACTTGTAAGGAATGATTCTGTCCTAGCTTTTTTGCTACTACCTAATTCCCCATGTATTCACCATTCATGGTGCCTGTTTTTTTCTTTCTTTCATTGTTTACTTTCCCACTTTTGTATGTTATGCTTAGAATAAATATGGTCTAAATTTTATGATATTAATGTATTCTATTCATTTTGCTGAATTCTCTTCATCCATTGCTAAGAAGCTGGAAATTTTGGTGGTGTTAAGAAATATGAAGTTACATTTGACATAAAGGGCACATTACTAGTAGTAACGGAAGACAATGTGATGTGCTGATTTGCTCTCCGCTTCTTCTGCATGAGTATGAGATAAGTGCTAAATACAGACAAACTGGCACAGAATTGTCCGGGTTGGGCAGAAGGAATATGTATTTAGTCAAGGCAATAAGGTCAACTTTAGACCAAGTTCTAAGTAGCTCATTAAAGCTGAAGATTAAAAGACCGCCAAACCGGTACCGGACCCATATCGGTCGGTAGACGGTTCGATACGGTACTAGTTTGGTACGGTACCGACTTACGGTATGTCGAAGCGTGCCAGTTCCAAACCGGCATGCCCATTTTTTTATTTTAAAGCTCACGAACAATTTTTATTTTTAAAGCTTTTTAGGTTTGAATTATTGGTAATCAGTTTTTTTAACTTTTTCAATGATTTTAAGTATAATTTAATGTTTCTTCATGTTTCTTAATGTTTCTATGATCCGGATGTAACCTACACGATGCATCTTGTTGTTTTAATGTGATACAAAATATAAAATGATTAGTGAGATGTTGCATGCTACAAAAAATAATATAAAATATTCTAAAATCAACTAGTGCGATAGAAAATATAAAATAATACAATCAATTACATATATTTAAAGTACAACATATATATCGATATCTAAAATTTCGTCGAGTGACGATGTCTTATAGATATCCGGATCATTAGCATATTCAGGAGGCACGTCAGCCCATCCCTTTAACTAAGCGGCGTGGTCGATACGCTCATCCCAAAAGAAACGTGCTCAGGGTTATAAGTATTCTTGGATCTCTCATTGAAGCTCTGGCTCTGAGAGGTGTTCTCTAACTTCGGCTGATAATACGACTGTGGAGGGGCCCATCCGAATATGCCGGCAGAAAAATCCGATATGTAAGATGCTTCGGGCTACATAGGATAGTAGACACCAAAAGACTGCCTCCGACGCACCATATCCACATTCGTATCCATATGGGTCATATGTTGTCTATGGCTGGAGGTAATAGAATTGATGTAGTCTCAGAACTCCATCTTATACTTAGTTTATGTTTTTTGTTGTTTCTGTGTTTTTCATCCCAAGCCATGTTTAGGCATAGATTTTCCGTCGAGTCATGTACTAATACTGCCAAGCAAAAAGGGTCCACCTAGGTGTGATAGAAAGTCTAACCGAACTCCAAACTACCACACTTAATTGTTTGAGTCTTAGCCTTTCTTCAATGCCCATGGTCATCACTCATCTCTAGGAACAGAGGAGGATGTATGATAGTCTTGGAAATTAAATTATTGAATGTATGGAAGAAGAGGGGAAGTTAGAAGAGAAAAAGTTAGATACAATATAAATCTGTGGAAATATGCAGAAATCTGCAGAAAACAGCACAAAAAAAAAAATACTGTTCATGCGAACAATAACCTGACCTGTTACTGTTCACGGAATAGTAACCTAACCTGTTACTGTTCATGGAACAGTAACCCGACCCGATTACTGTTCACAAAATAGTAACCTGACCCATTACTGTTCACAGAAAAGTTATCCAACCCAGTTACTATTCACGGAACAGTAACTCGGCCTATAAAAAGAGAGGACAACATCCAAAAAAAAAAGAAAAGAAACCCTAGAAAGGTGAGTGCCGCCGTGGGCGAAGCTTTGAGAGACTCTTTTCCTTCCACTTTTATCCTGCTTGACCTATTTCTTCTTGGAGCCACCTTTTTGATCCCGTTATCCTTCATCTCGATACTTTGGTAAAGCGCAGCCTAAAGATTCTTATTGGATTGGAGGGACCAAACTCGCAGAGGTAATTATCCGACTAGTTTGCCACCATCTTTGGCCCATCCCTCGTTTCTTCGACTATCAATCCTTATCTCCACCCATCATTATTACCATCGTAGCCATCTATCACATCCTTGGAACCCGAGATTACTGGCTGCATTTTTTTTATTGCTCTATTATGGTTATTTTCAGTTTGCTGCACTAGTTATATTTCATTGATTAGACTTCATTAATAAGATATCTATCATGTTCTGTTTTGCATTCACATACCTCTATGATGATCTTTTGGGATGATGAGTATTTGCTGAAGTATCTAATCAATTGCACCATAATTGATTATTATGAAATCAATCTATATCTATAGTAATCGATTATATGTTGCACCAAAGTGGTATTAGATCAAATAGGTTCTGTATTTTTAGAAATCATTATTATTGTGTTTGCATCCTAACATTCATATTTTTCTGCACTTTAAATTCTGAGAATTAAATATCTGCACTTCTCAAAACAAAGAAATATATTTTCTGGATTAAAAAAACAGTAAATTATATTTTCTGCATTTAAAACTACAGAAATTTTAATTTTTGGGGTTAAAAATACAGAAAAATTAGTTTCTGCATTTAAAAAAAATTCTGCATTCATTTTCCGCATTTAAAAAATAAAAAATATTTCTGCATTAAAATATTAATTTTGGTATTAAAATATTCATTTTCGGCATTAAAAAAATAAAAAAGTCTGAAAAAAAGTTTCTGAAAAAAAATTTCTTTCACCTCTATCATTAGAAGCACCTCCGAAACAGTTTTGGGTCGAATCTTAGCCTACAATCATGTCTGATAATTGGCAAGATGCATTTAGAACCCAACAACAAATCTTAGAGCAGATCCAACGACAGGTAGAAGACCTCTCCAACTTCATGACTAGACTAGAATCGAACATACCCGGACCGGTCCGTACCGGTCCCATACCGGTTCTCCAATGATATACTACCGGTACCGAATTCCACGCTGATCCGGTACCGGTCCCAAGCCGGACCGGTACGTACCGGCCGGTACAGACGGGTACGGCAAACCATGCTTGAGATGAGAGATCTAGGAGAGAGAAAAACCATCAGGATGAACCAAAACGTAGAGTCGACTTCAAGGTAGACAGAGTCCATCAAAGGGTAGTCGAGAGTAGTGAATCAGATGAGATAGAAAATGAATTAGATAACCAACCACCATGTAGGAACAGAGAGAGACCACCACATAGAGAACCCCCTCGTGCCAGACGTTGGGATGTTAGCATTAAGATTGATGTTGGGGATTATGAGGGGCGTTTCCAACCAAATGCTTTTCTTGATTGGGTCGACAAAATCGAGCAATATTTTGATTGGAAGGAAATTCCTGAGGATAAAGAGGTCAAATTTGTGACCCTCAAATTAAAGGGACATGCACTGGTTTGGTGGAAGCAACTCCAGGAATGAAGAGTTCAGCAAGGTAAGGATAAGATCCGTACCTGAAGCAAGATGAAGGAGAAGTTGGGGAAGAGATTTGTCCCATTGGATTATCGCCAAAACCTCTACTTGAAATTTCGAAACCTTCGACAAGGGACTAGGACCGTGGATGAGTACACCGAGGAGTTCTATGAGCTCCAAGCAAGAAATGGCCTTAGTGAGGACCCCATTCATATTGCTAGTAGATATATCAATGGCTTGAGACGGGACATCCTGGACCAAGTGGAGATGTTCGATGTCTTGAGTATTGATGATGCCCATTGCCGTGCACTGAGAGTGGAAGCACAACAAAGACGAACTAGTGGTCGGAAGTGGGACTCAAACGGAAACTCCATTACCCATGAAAAGTGTCAGTTTGGAAACAAGTTTGTCAGAACCCTACCAAGACCACAACTGCCCTAAAGCCTAATTTTAATAAGGACTTATGGATCAAGGGCAAAGGCGTACTGGCACTGGCATCTGATTCCACTATCATTTGCAAAGTGCCGACAACTCGGACATAAATCCTCTGAATGTCCCCTAAGAAAATTTTAGTTTCAGTCACACCTGATTGAGCAAGGACGCCAGGACGATTCAGATGAACCCAATCCAGAGGCAAATGAGGGTAAGTCTGAACAGCAGGATGAGTCGGAGAATGACGATGTTCACATTACAGGTGATAAGGTGGGCCCACTCATGGTGATTCACCGTGTCATGGTCGCACCTAAGCAACTTGTCTAGGACAATTGGTTGAGGCAAGGTATTTTCTTGACTATAGGTACTGCATGGGGATATAGATGTTCTATCTTGATTGATAGTGGCAGTACTGAAAACTTCGTGTCTTAATACATGGTTGATAAACTAAAGATACCTACACAAAAGATTCATAAACCATTTAAGGTATCTTGGTTTTAGGAGAGAGTTGAGGTTCCGGTCACTCACAGATGTCTAGTAGAGTTTTTCATTGGAAAACGATACCAAGATCAGGTATGGTGTGACGTTATGCCTACGGAGGTGTGCCACGTGTTGTTAGGTAGGCCTTGGCAGTATGATAGAAAGATCCACATGATGGAGAAAAGAATACATACTCCTTTGTGAAAGATAAAATGAATATCACACTCTACCCACAAAAAGAATTGTATGGATATAACACGAAAAATTCCGTGAAAGAGACAAAGAACCTACTCTAAGGGCTTTAATTCTAAATTCAAAATCTTTCTGGCCTAAGATGACAGACGACATCATTAAATACGTGCGAAAATGTCAACATTGTCAGCAGAAAAAGAGAGAGGTCTAGAATACAGGCTTGTACACTCCGTTGCCTATCCCTAGTGGCCCTAGGGAAGATGTCACCATGGACTTCATTGCAGGACTACCCATGACTGCTAGGAAGGTTGATTCGATTTTTGTTGTGGTGGACTGATTTTCAAAAATGTCATATTTCATTCCATGTAGAAAAACATCTGATGTATCTCATATAGCACATTTATTTTTTAAAGAAATTGTTAGACTGCATGGTATTCCAAGATCATTCACATCTGATAGGGACACTAAATTCACTAGTTATTTTTGGAAAACTCTTTGGAGCAAATTAGGAGCAAAACTAAACTTTAGCAGTGCTTATCAACTCTAAACAGATAGTCGGATAGAGGTAGTGAACCGTACACTTGGTAACATGCTTAGATGTTTGGTTAGGGAGCGTCCTACTCAGTGGGATTTGGTTTTAGCACAGACTGAATTTGCATATAATAGTTCTATAAATCGTACTACTGGTAAGTCTCCATTTGAAATCATCTATGATTTTTCTATTCCACGCATACTCGATCGTACTTCTATTTTCTATCATGGTCGGATAAGTGCCGAAGTAGAGGATACTATTGAGCAGGTCCATCACATCCAACGAAAAGTCCATTAGCGCTTGCTTGACTCCAGTGCCAGGTATAAGGATGATGCTGACCGTCATCGCAGGGTGGTTCACTTTACAGAGGACGATCTGGTGATGAACTATTTCAGGAGAGAGATTTTCATTGGGCAGTTATAGGAAACTTAGCCCGCGAAAGTATGGTCCATTCTGCATACGTCGAAAGCTGAAGAACCTATTAATTGGATCTTCTAGACAACGTCTAGATTTCCCCAATTTTCAACGTCGCCGACCGGTACCAGTTCCATGGAGATCCACCAGAGGCAGTTGCAGTTTCAGATCTACCCAGCACCAGGTCAGAGTCCAATTTCCATGAGGGTATTGAGAATATTCTTGACGTGCGATCAGTAGACACTAGGTGTGGGCAGTACCGCAGATTTCTTGTGCGTTAGCAAGGGTGACCTATGTTAGACGGTTCATGGATCAGCGAAGAAGAGTTCAGGCACCAGAGACCTGATTTGTTGCAGCGCATACAGGAGGCCTACTCGTCAGGAGTCGAGTTCCCAGTTAGGGGGAACTGATGTAGTCTCAGGACTCCATCTTATACTTAGTTTATGTTTTTTGTTGTTTCTGTGTTTTTCATCCAAAGCCATGTTTAGGCTTAGATTTTCAGTCGAGTCATGTACTAGTACTGCCAAGCAAAAAGGGTCCACCTAGGTGTGATAGAAAGCCTACCCAACTCCAAACCACCACATTTAATTGCTTGAGCCTTAGCCTTTATTCAATGCCCACGATCATCACTCATCTCTAGGAATAGAGGAGGATGTATGATAGTCTTGGAAATAGAATTGTTGAATATATGGAAGAAGGAAAGGAAGTTAGAAGAGTAAAAAAAGGATACAATATAAATCTGCAGAAATACGCAGAAATCTGCAGAAAACAGTATAGAGAAAACAAAGAAAAAAAATACTGTTCGTGAAATAGTAACCTGACCCGTTATTGTTCACGGAATATTTACCCGACCTGGTTACTATTCACGGAACAGTAGCTCGGCCTATAAAAAGAGAGGACAACATCTAAAAAAAAAGAAAGAGAAGAAGAAACCCTAAAAAGATGAGTGTCGTCGTGGGCGAAGCCCTAAGAAACCTTTTTTCTTCCACTTTTATCATGCTTCTTGACCTATTTCTTCTTGGAGCCATCTTCTTGACCCCGTCATCCTTCATTTCGATATTTTGGTGGAGCGCGACCTGAAGATTCTCATTAGATTGGAGCGACCAAACTCGCAGAGGTAATTATTCGACTAGTTCTGCCACCATCTTTTGCCCATCCCTCGTTTCTTCGACCATCAATCATTATCTTCATCCATCATTATTACCATCGTTGCCATCTATCACATCCTTGGAACCCGAGACTACTGGCAGTATTTTTTTTTATTTTTCTGTTGTGGTTATTTTCAGTTTGCTGCACTAGTTATATTTCATTGATTAGACTTCATTAATAAGATATCTATCATGTTCTGTTTTGCGTTCATATACCTCTATGATGATCTTTTGGGATGAGTATTTGCTGAAGTATCTAATCAATCGCACCATAATTGATTATTATGAAATCAATCTACACCTGTAGTAATCGATTATAGGTTGCACTAAGAATCCAGTATATGACTTGGAATCTGATACGTCTACAGATTTTACTCTACGTTTGAGGTTATTTGTAACTACATCTTGTCCTCCTGAATGACCTCGAGGAGCCCATCTTTTATATGCAATCGTAGACGCACGGGATCTACCAGATTGTGCATCGTGGTTCCTATTCTATGTAGCATGTATAAACTAGAACTCACTAGTGAATCAAAGACCATCCTATAGTTGTCTCATAAACAGTGGTCTTATGTCCTCCACTCTCTCCTTGATAATGGTTTGGGTTGTCTTCACTGTCTGCTGCACCATATGAATCTTCGCAATGTCCATCAACATGAGGTCGATACAATGGGCAGCATATGAAATCCGAAAAATATGCAGCCACCGCTTTATTAAGATCTCCCTGAAAGTCTTATATTGTGGCCCATTATCAGTGATGACCTGCACAACGTTGTCCTCTCCTACCTGATCAATCACCTCCATCAATCTGAGGATGTATGTGGCTTTGTGCACCTGATCGGAAGCATCAACCGACTTATAGAAGAAAGTCTTCGTATCAGAATGTTAAGAAGTTGATGCTCCACCTGGGAGGACCGATCCAACCATCATACATCATCGTTAGTTCATATATGGGCCACTTGCTCATGTATGAGGCATTCCACTTCTCTAGCTTCTCTTTATTGTTGTCAAGAAGCTCACCATAGATGTCTTTTGCTTCTAAAGGATCCACACTGGGATCGGTAGTCTGTATGGCAAAAATGAAAGATTTATAGTATATATTATCTGCCGCATTTGCAGGATGTAGCTGAAGTGAAACCAGGATCTAATAGCTCGCCACATATCCTCTTTCTTATCCTTCTTTAGTATTGTGTCAATCCTTTGCTGCTTCGAATTCTTGCTGGAAAGTATGTGGATCTAAATTATGGATAGTGTCTTCTAGTGGAATCTTTCTTGAGAACTTTTTTTTTACTACCAAAAGCTCCTGATTTAGATGCAATATGGTCACTGCCTTTATTGATGGCCTTCCTAACTAAGGTCCTCCTGAACTCTGAATCTGCCTTGCTGCTTGCAGAATTGGAGCCCGACTCGTAGTGTGAGGGTCCAAATTGAGCCATGTGCCTAGCCACCACATCCTACTGCCACTGACCATCTAGGTTCGCCTGAATGGCACCAGCTAGGTATTGTTTTAACCTAGTTACCGTTCCTCCCTTAAACTCTATATTGCACTAGTTTGACTTTAGTGGTGCCGACCCTGGAGCATTTGCCCATGATCCCAACCAATGTCACACTTTGGGTTTTTTTTTCTTTGATGGTTCCATTTCTGTAGGTTTATCAAATACGTCAGTTTATCGATTATTTAAAAATAGCAAATTTTTATTTGGTGCAACCTATAATCGATTACTACAGGTGTAGATTGATTTCATAATAATTAATTATGGTGATTGATTAGACACTTTAGCAAATACTTATCATTCCAAAGGAATATCATAGAGGTATGTGAACGCAAAACAGAACATGATAGATATCTTATTAATGAAGTCTAATTAATGAAATATAACTAGTGCAGCAAACTGAAAATAACCACAATAGAACGATAAAAAAATACTGCCAGTAAACTCGAGTTTCAAGAATCTGATAGATGGCAATAATGGTAATGGTGATGGGTGGAGATAATGATTAATGGACGAAGAAACGAGGGATGGGCAAAAGATGGTGATAGAACTAGTCAGATAATTACTTCTGCGAGTTTGGTCCCTCTAGTCCAATGAGAATCTTCAGGCCGCACTCCACCAACGTATCGGATGAAGGATGACGAGGTCAAGAAGGTAGCTCCAAGAAGAAATAGGTCACGAAGCAGGATGAAAGAGGAAGAAAAAGGGTCTCTCAGGGCTTCGCCCATGGTGGCACTCATCTTTCTAGGGTTTTTTCTTCTTTTTTTTGGCTGTTGTCCTCTCTTTTTATAGGCCGAGTTACTGTTTCGTAATAGTAACTAGGTCAGATTACTGTTCTGTGAATAGTAACGGGTTGGGTTACTGTTCACATGAACAGTGTTTTTTTCTGTGCTGTTTTCTGCAGATTTATGTTGCATATTTTTTTTTTCTTTTCTAACTTTCCTTCTTCCATACATTCAATATGCATAATTCTATTTTCAAGACTATCATCCATTCTCCGTTTCTAGATATGAGTGATGGCCGTGGGCATTGAAGAAAGGCCAAGGCTCAAGCAATTATGGTGGTTTGGGGTTGGGTAGGACTTTCTATCATACCTAGGTGGACCTTTTTTGCTTGACAGTCTTAGTTCATGACTCGACTGAAAATCTAAGTCTAAACATGGCTTTGGATGAAAAACACAGAAACAACAAAAAACACAAACTGTCCAAGATAGAGCTTTGAGACTATATTATCATTACAATTAAAAAAATATTTTTTACTTTATAAAATACATCTAACTTATCTAATACATTTCATATTTTTTGATATATTTATATATTTTAAAATTTAAAAATATGTTTAAATATCATAAATTTAGAAAAATATATTTTTTTATTTCAAAAAATACTTCTGAAATATGTAATACGTACTACTAATTTTTCATATTTTTTGTATTAATTATATATTTTTAATCATTTTTTAAATTAAAAAATAATTTTTAAATAAAAATATTTTAAAAATTAAAAGCTCAGATTCATGTAGAATTCTACCATGGATGCTACATATATTTTTTTAGGCCCTTGAGCATGCATAAAAGGCTACTTATTTGTCATTTTTTAAAAAATTTAAGCCTAGGTCATTTTGCATATGATTGCATTAAAACTTGATTAAATGGATACCAAATTTAACTGGAGAGTAGCTTGCATGCCCCTAAATAAGCTTCTGATTTTACTGTAACAACCTAAGGTCTCACCCAAAATGGCTAGCCGAAAGGTATTATTTGGGTTTTTGATCCTGTATAAATATCTAAGATCTATTCAGCGAATAACTGACGTGGGACTAAACACGCCCGTACGAGTCCTCACAATTTTTTTCCGTTTAAGCCCTGACGTCCTCGTCAGGCTAAGCATTCAAATCTATTCAAATCTAATCACAAGCACCATGATCGGGCCATGGTTAGCCTCAATGGATCCGTGCTGCAGTGTTTCTTAGTCTACATAGGTTATAAGCTGGTTCGCTCTGATACCATTTATAACAACCCAAGATCTCACCCAAAATGGCTAGCCCGAAGATATTATTTGGGTTCCTTGATCCCATATAAGTACCCTAAATCTATCCAGCGAATAACTGATATGGGACTAAAACACACGCCCGCACGGGTCCTCACATTTATAATCTTTTTTAATTTTTTATTTTTTAATACAAAAACATATTTTTTGATTTTAAAAATTATATATTTTTCGAAAATAAAAAATTTTTGTGGAATTATGTAGATCATCCGTAGATCTGCATGTCATGAAATCGGGCCAAAATCAAAAATTTTGGCATGATATTCCCTTATTTTGCAAATTTCGAGGTGTTCAATGTAAAAAAAAAAAGGGACATGAGGTAGCGAAGAGGAAGCATACCTTATTTTGGGTTGGATCCTCTTTGAATCAACACGTTTTTGGCTGGGAGGTTTGAAAGAGAACATTGGGCTTTTTAAAGTCAAAAGAGGAGAGGGGGAGGCCCAGTTCGAAACCGGTCTGACTCTGTGCGAATTGGCGGGTTCGCACCGGTTCCATGCAGAACCAGCCGGTTTGGACGGAGTCTGTGCAGTACGGAACCATTTCGACTGGTTCCGGACGATTCAGATCGGGTTTCGAAAAAAAAAGGTGAACAGACTAGGTCCCTCGTCGGGTAGGCTTGGTACAGGCCAAATTGGGAGGTTCGGCCAGGTTTGGCAATCCTTGGATATAACCATGCATCTGTGTGATAATTGTCTAAATTGAAGCAAAGCTGCCTTAGGAAGTTGATGAGATAATGGCAGTGATTATGTCATAGTGGCTATGTGGCAGCCCTTTTGTTAGATGCTGATCCCTAATGAGTATTGCTCCTTATAATTGATCACTTGTGTGTTTAGAATCAGGTGATTACCTCCAAGGAAGTCCAGATTAACTGAATGCATGACTTGGTTACCTGTACTTAGGAAGTTGATGAGATAATGGCAGTGATTATGTCATAGTGGCTATGTGGCAGCCCTTTTGTTAGATGCTGATCCCTAATGAGTATTGCTCCTTATAATTGATCACTTGTGTGTTTAGAATCAGGTGATTACCTCCAAGGAAGTCCAGATTAACTGAATGCACGACTTGGTTACCTGTACTAACTAGTGAGGGTAGTTCCTACATCTCTCTCTATGTGGGACAGAACTCAAGTGGAAGAAACATTAAAGGCTCAACAGTCAGCCCTATGATTTCCATTACCTGATTCTTATAAGCTTTAATATTCCAAAATTATCAGGTCCCTTTGTTTCTACAGAAGTATCATGGCTTGATAAAATAAGTCCACATTGCACTTTGATGAAAACAAGATTTATATGGTTTGACTATATGTTTAGTTGTTTGGTAGTACCAACTGCTCTACATATTAACATTTGTCACACCTCTATCGTGTGAAGTTTAGTTACAAAAGGGAATACATCAATAGGATATGCATACATTTACCTTTCCTTTTGTTGCGCTATTGAAGCTTCATTCACAACAGAATATTGCTATGTTCTTTCATTAGGTGAAAATTTATGAAAATGAAAAGAACATCCTAACTTTGTCACCAACAAAAACTTTGGAAGGGGGTGTGGGAGGGAGGAAAGACCATCCACCAAAATAGATCATGTCTCAATCAAAGTAACGATTGCAAGGTTGTCCTGTTTAAGTAGAAGAGGCTACAGAGGTGGATCCTGGATTTTCCCTTTGGGGGTTGGCCAACATAATATAATAAGACTATATAATAATAAAAAAATAGAAATTAAAAAATTTTCATAAATACTATTAATATATAAACAAGGTCCGCCAAATCGGTACTGGAACCTGTACCAGTCGGCGCCCAATACGGTTTTGTATCTATTCGGTGCCGAACCAAACCGCTAGGGCGTGCTGGTTCACGAACCTGCTTGCCCTAATTTTTTTTTGCAGTTCTCAAAAAAATTAATTCGTAAGCATTTTTCGAACTTTTTTTATAAATTTAAGTCTAATTTGATATTTTTTGATGTTTTCTTGATTCTTTTTGATGTTTTTAAAGTTTCTATGATTCGGTTTAACCTAAATGATGCACCTTATTGTTTTAAAATGATGCAAATTATAAAATGGACAACATAAAATTGCTGCAATTCAAGTAGTGACGTAAAAATATAAAATAATACAATTAGTTATATACATTTCAAATACAACATACATGTTAATATTTAAAATTGGGTCGAGTGGTGATAGCCCTCGTAGATATTCGGATCATAAGCATAGTCAGGAGACACATCAACCCATCCCTCTAATCAAGTGGTATTGTAGTCTTGTATGTTCATCCTATAACCACGCCGGTTTATAAATACTCTCGAATCTCTCGCTAAAGCTTTGGCTCCGAGAGGTATCCTCTGCCTGATTATACTGCTATGAAAAGGCCCAACCGAATCTGCCGATAGCAAAATCCAATTTGTGAGATGCTTCGGGCTACGTAGGATAGTTGCCATCCGAAGAAGTCTCAGACGCACCATATTTATATCCGTATTTGTATGGGTCATAGGCTGCTTGTAGCTGCGGATAATAGGATCCAGTATACGACTCAGAACCTGATATGTCTATGGATCTTACTCAATGTGCGAGGTCATCTGCAGCTGCATCATCTCCTAAATAACCTCGAGGAGTCCGTCTTCTATATGCAATCGTATCCTTGCGGGCTTTACCTGATTGTACACCGTGGTTTCTATTCCAGATTGTAAACTAGGACTCATTGGTATATCAAAGACCACCCTGCGGCTGTGTCTCATAAATAGTAGTCTCTTGTCCTCTACTCTCTCCATGGTCAGCCGATCTATGACCACTAGAACTATCATCGTTGTTGCTCTAGGACTCCCTCTGACACTCGCCATTGGGTTTGCAGGTGCCTTTTTTTTTCTTTTTTAGTCTACTGGGCAGCTGCCTTCTTATCCTTCATGCCTGTCTCTACCTGGCCATGTTGCGCTCCTGACCGAGTCAACCGAGTAGCATAGTAGCCTCGTTTGAGCATCTCTCAATCATATATCTAAGAGAATATCTCAAACAAGGAGTCATGTGGTGACTGGTTCCTTTGTGGCTATGGCCGATCAGCTGTAGGAATGCGTGGAATATTGCGCTCAGCCTATTACCCTGCATCGACCCTAGCCTCGCTGGCTACGAAGCTGGCGGGTCGTGGAGGTGGTCATGACTCGTCAAGCTCCGACTCCTGCTGCTGGCCAACAAGCCATCCAATCATAGGATCATCCTCATCATCAACGCAAGCACTATGGATCGGATCTGTATACTTGAGCTCCACTTCTTTTTGAATGCACTTTAGCTTCAACCTCAGATTGTAGTGGATATATAGAAGGTCGTTGAGATGCTTCTGTGTCAAATGGTTCCTCTGCTTTCTGTAGATGAGGGCGAAGGTAGACCAGTTGCGCTCACAGCTACTTGAGGAGACCGTCTGGAAGAGGATCCGGATAGCTACCTGCTTAAGATTTCTCGCGGACAACCCAAAATGAATCAACAACACCTATTATGTAGCATTATTGCTACAGTGGCCGCACTATGGCAATAATGCTACAGTGCTACCTGACTCGATGTGAATCGGTTGGTATTGAATCGGTTGGTTCAGACCAGTTCCGGCCCGAAAAGGACCGGTTTCGGCCGGTCCCATTGTCGTTCTGGCCCGTATGGACCGAAACCATTTCCTATTAGCGAACCAATCCAGTTTTTTGGTACTGGCTAAATCAGGCGGTTTGGCTCGGTTCAGCAGACCTTGGTATAGAAGTTTATTAAGTTGCATCTGACATTCTTTCATATAACATAATTCACCAATCTCATCATCTTATAATCAATCATGAAAAATTGGGATAATCATAACTTTTAAATTCTAATAAGTTATTGAAACTTTAATGGATGAAAAATCCACATTATTATTTGTTTGTAGGCGCAATTAAAAGTAATACTTGAGGATTTCTCATTAAGAACACTCACATTCACTTATACAATGAAATTGTTAATAACTAGCTCATATCTGTGATTATTTGTCCAATAACTTGGTGCTTGTGCAATTTTTTCTTTCTAAATTTGTCCAATGACTCCAATATGTCCTCCCACTAGATGTCTTTGATTTAGAATTATATCAAACATCATTAGAAAATAAAAAAAATTTAGGCTAACTTGCACTTGCTTCATGACAGATTGGTAGTTGAGGCAAGCAATGGCTACACCATGTAGCATGAGTACACTATTATTGAATAGTTGAATTTCCTTTATCTCTATATATGATGGAATATGGAGTCAATTTCCTGTCTCTATCTCTCTTAGTCTCTTTTGCTCATGTGTCTACAGTCCAAGGGATTCAAGAAAATATTGTACAGATCTCTTTTCCTATTAAAATAGGCAACTGGTACGTAAAATCCTAGAAGATTTCTTACTGCTTTAGAGAAATAGGATTCTTCATAGTGTAAAGGAGCTATATCTATGAATGATGGATGCAAGATCATAAGGTCAAGAGGATTTAAAAGAGAATAGTGGCCACAAACTGTTATGATGGAGTTTAAAATTATTTTGACAGTTGACATAATGTAAAGGGCCTTACGAGGAAAGGAATCCTCATGGGGAAACTTTAGGAGTCCTGTGCCCCAGATGGAAGTGGAACTAAAATGACCTTGTATTGCAAGGGGGCACCTGAAGGCCAATGTGAGAGTTTTATGGGTAGGGGACCATCTGCTACGTGGGAGGGAGGCCTGAGCACCTCGCAGGCCTGTGAGGGTTGGAGGCACTGCCTATAGTTTTCCCTCTTTTCACTTATTTCTTGTAATCTAGTCTTACATATGTTACTTATGATGCTTTCTCACTATTAACTTTTAACCATGAAAACTAAATTAGTTGCAAGATTTCGTTTACTTTGTCAAACAATAGCTATATCAGCAATCATGCTCAAGAATTAGTCAATATTTTTCTACCAAAAAAAATTAATCAATATTCTATGGGGCATTTAATCTTGTATGAGACTTTTTTTTCATTTTTGGAGACTTATGAATCTACATATATGTACACTTTATTTGAAACATGGAAGGTTGATTCTCCAACGATCTTAATTATTTATACCTGTTCTCTCAAATCTAATAGGCACTGTGTACTAGACTTCAACCTGGTTTGGAGCAGAAAGTTGTCCTTCCCCAAGATTCGTATCTTCAGGTTTGCCTTGAAGCATGCTTTTCTTGTACCTTAATGTTCTCCATGGAAGATTCCTTTTGTTGCTTCTTCAGTTCTGTAAGATTGTCATAGTGGGACTTCTGTACAATTATTTTGATGGTCTGTAACATTGTCGTAGTGATACTTCTGTAGGATTATTTTGATGATCTTGCAAAGTATCTTAGAGTGGGACCACCATTGTATTTTGTCGTGAAGGACTTTAATTACAGGTACTAACAGGCATTTCTGTGTTTGGTATTGTTGCATTTTGAAGTACTGTTCTATGCCATGTAATGCGTATGTAGTTTGTACCCAAAATTCTGTTTATTATCAGTCTATCATAACAACACAGTCATGATGCCCTTCATGATAGACATCTGTAAATGATGTCTCACATCAGTTTAAAATTGTGAATAGAAAAACTATCCAATTTACAAAGTATCTCATCTTATTCAAAGAAAGACCCTAAATTGCTTATTTGATAACTTACATTAGCAATATAATGACTTCTTCATCTAATTATTCAGGCTGTTTGACTAAACTTGATCTTTTCCAGCTTGGAGTCGAGGCACACAAACAAGATATGTTCCATCAGCCAATGTGATTCAAACTCTCTCTTGAATGAGGTAAAACATTAAAATAGCCAAATCTGGACACGTCTTTTGCTATGGATCTGCAGCATGCACCTGTTCCAAATATCTTGCCTTTCATGTTTATAGTTTTTATTAAAAAAGCCTAAATAAGAAGTACATTAACACTGACACTTAGCTGCTCCACTCACTGTAATGTGTAATCAGTATAATCAAGTCATTCTTCTTAGAGGACCTTCTTAATCCTTACTGGCTTACCTTACTGCATGTTTGTAAATATATATAATTCCTCTTTCAGATTGCAAAAGCATCATTGATACCTGAGTCAACTTACATTGCTAAGCCTGCTGCTTCATGGCTTGATGACTTTCTTATATGGCTATCCCCAGAAGCATTTAGTTGCTGCCGCAAGTTTGTGAACGGGAGTTACTGTCCCCCTGATGATCAGGTTGCAGAGCTTTTCATCTTGCTTTGTTTCTGAATTTTGATCTAGTCTCATTACATGTCCTAAAAGCATGGTCTGCCGTACCGGTCCATACCGGCCCCCTTTATAAGTTATTTGAGCTAGAAGCGTTACTGTTGTTTCTTTAGCTTTTCAAATGATATTTCTGTTTGTGTCAAGGTGTTTGCTTTTGCAAAGCGGTCATGGGCAAAAGTAGTTATGTTGCATGCAGTTTGTTTTGAGTGCTAGAGTCACCACAGTAGAATTATATTTGTGTCAAATGGATATCATATGGGGATATAGCAAGGTAGGCCAAATCAGACCGAACTGCCCGGTTTGGCCTGTACCAAGCCGACTCGGTGGAGAACCAAGTCAGTTTGTCCATTAAAATTGGTTCTAGCTTCGAATCGGCTGGAACGGGTTCGGAAAAGGCCCGAACCGAACTGAACTAGTCGAAACCATTCAAAACCGGCCGGTTCCGTTCAAACTCGGTTTGAACCGGACTGTTCGCACCAATTCGACCCGGTTCAGTACCGGGCCCCCTCCCCCTTTCCTTCTTTTGTTAAAACAATTCAACCTTCCTAACATCATCTTCTCTGTTTCATTTAGCGTCTTAAGGCCTAAACGGCTCCCCCTTCCCCCAAATTTTCGTAATCACATCGATTCAACGCGATTGAAGGAAGATCCAAGCCTAAATAAGGTGTGCTTCTTCTCCTCTATCTCATTCCCTCTATTTTTTTGGCGAGGGGCTTTAAAAAATAGCTCAAAATTTGCACAAAAAGGAGTGATTATGCCAAAAAAAATTCAAATTTAGACCTAGGCCATTGTGCGCAGTCGCATCAAAACTTGAATAAATGGACACTAAATTTTGCTGGAGAGTAGCTTGCATGCCCATAAATATGCTTTTAGTTTTACAACATATCATCCATAGATCTACAACATATCATAAAATCAAGCCCAAATCAAAAAAATTGGCATGATCTCTCCTTATTTTGCAAATTTTGAGCTATTTTTTGGCGCCCTTCAAAAAAATAGAGGAAATGAGATAGGAGAGAGTAGTAAGCATACCTTATTTAGCCTTGGATTTTCTTCAATCGCGATGAATCGGTGTAATTTTGCAAATTAGGGTAAAGGGGGAGCCGTTTAGACTTAAAGTCTTTACCAAATGGAAAAGATGTTGGGGGCCCGATTCCAAATCGGGTCGACTCGGTGCGAACCGGACAGTTCCCACTGAGTTTGAACTAAACTGGCTAGTTCCGAACGATTCCGGCCAGTTGCGGTTGGTTCCGCTAGTTTGGTCCGGTTCAGTCCAGTTTCGGTCGATTCGGAACCCGTTCCATCCGATTCAGAACCGAAACCGAATTTAATATACGAACCAATCCGGTCCCCCCTGGGTTAGCTCGGTACAGGCAGAACCGGGTGGTTCGGTCCGGTTCGGCCTATCATGTCACCAGTACTTTAAATGTTTAAAATAAATAGAATATGTTATATGCAATGATAATTGCAATATTTCTACAAAGAATAGCATTGTTAATAATAGAAAGTTCTAGCAACTAGTGCTTAGTGCTTGCTACTTAGTACTTCTTTTTACTAGAAATAATTATAGCATAAATAACATATTTGTACTGCTCATAACTTTATATTTCTACCTGATCTGCTTGAAACCCACATCCAAACCAACCATTAGTTTTAACCTGCCTTATTTACATAGGCCTACAGAAGAGTGCCCACATATGTGGTTGTGTAAAAAAGCCACATATGTGGTCTCAATGCTAAGTTGGCCTCTATGCAACCAGATAATCCTAATCCTTACTACTTATGTGTCTAAAAAGTGCTAACAAACTGTCTTTTGGCCCATATGTACCCGATTACATATGGAACTACATATAGGGCATGTAGTATGGTCAAGGGACTGAATATGTATATGCGGGTGCATATGTGTTTTTGTGCACCTCATTCTAATGCATTGAGTGGTAGAAATATGATTTCTGAATCTAGAAACTGTTGATCTATTGCCTTATGGTGAATTCCGTTACTGTCTTCCTTTGGTTATTTGATAATAATGAAGTGAGAATTTTTCTCATTTGAGAAATAAAAATTAGCTTTAATGGAGTGCAGCCGCAGGGCGGTGGGCCAAAATGAGATGTTGTCAAATGTCCTTTTTATAGAGTGCAAGCTTTATTTTTGGCAGATCTGATTGCTGGATTTAAACTCTGATCCATTGCAATATGTTTGTTTACCTACTACACTAAGCTTTCTCTTGATTTATGGTGTGAATTTGTGCAACAAGAAGTGGTTTTGTACCAACTAGACATACATGTCCAACAATGCTTTTAGTAATAGAGTTTGCTATGAAATATATTTGTGTTACATTTAGGTATATAAAAAGATAAGGTCAATGTGGCTACTTTCCCAGTCTGGACCAAGATGGGTTGGATGCTTTGCAGCTGCATGAGTTTTTATGTATTAACCTGTACATGTCAGTCAAACCCATCCGTTGCTATCAGTTGCTTTTTGTATTCCAGCTCCAATTCATCAATGGATGGTATCAGCTAGCAAACCTTTGGTAAACTGCTTTTCAAATGTCGATTATCACATCTTCATCGTAAAGATGATTTTATATAGATGGGATATGGTTTGCCTGTATTATTTTTGCTTCTACGAAAGAGTAGTTTTATGTGTGTTTACTATTCAGGCTATATATTTCTTATTACGTATCTCAAGATTCTTATTTTTCTAAATTGATATTCATGTGTCTAAGAGTAACCTGTTCATAAACATTTTCTTGGTTTTTTTTTTTTTTTTTGCTTTGATATTTTTGATGGTGTTATTTAATAGTATGTTTACTGAAACTTTCATTTGTTTCTTTACTAGCCTCCTTGCTGTCAACCTGATGAAGGATCATGTGGCATGGGTGAAATTTGCAAAGATTGTACCACGGTATTTTATCTTCAGAGATCTAGCTCTTGTTCTATATTTGGTACACATAAGATTAAGGATGTATCCCTTTATAGAAATTGAACGGAATGCAATTAATATGCATTTACTCTGAATAAAAGGGTGTTTTTTTCCTTATCGCTCTGGTTTTTGGCTGCATCAACTACTATATGAATTTTATATAATTTTCGATTCTTTATTATTGCCTAATGATATATGAGTTGATAGTCAAGAAGTTTATGAAAATTTACTCAATGTTTTTTGTTTTAGTGCTTCCGTTATTCAGAATTACATAATGGCCGTCCGTCTACGGTACAGTTCAAGGAAAAGCTCCCATGGTTTCTCAATGCATTGCCATCCTCAGATTGTGCTAAGGGTGGCAAAGGAGCATACACCACTAGTTTGGATCTCACTGGTCTGTATCGTGTTCCTTGCCTTTATTTGTGACATACAATAGTGCAACAGTTAATGTTTATCCATCATAATCATAAATTAGCAACTTATTTCACATGGTTAGTATATGAATGTGTAGTTTCATTATAGTCTAACTTGACAATTTGTCCAATTCTTAGGTTACAAGAGTGGAATTATTCAAGCAGCATCATTTCGTACATACCATACTCCCCTTAATAAACAAGTAAAGAAGAAAAAACCTCTTATTTAATCTTATTATTGTGCCATTTTTAACATTTTTTGGTACAAATGCCATTTTTAATGTTATTCTGTAAAGTTGACATGATTTGCTTGGATTTGCCCTCAGAGTGACTATGTGAACTCAATGAGAGCTGCACGGGATTTCACTTCCAAAATTTCTGATTCCTTGAAGGTATGGTGGATTATATTATTTTCTTATATTATATTCTTATTACTGACATCTTCCTTATCCTTTTATAACCAACGGTTTCTTCATAGCATATCTTTTTTCATAGACTAGGACAAAAACAGATTTAAAATACTAAGAAATTTATGTGATTGGATGGATTCATCCTTACTATGATCTCAAAACAAAAATATAACAAAGATCAAGGATCAAATTTTGGTTTTGGTATCCAAATTTGTCGAGGACCTGCACCAAATCATTTGGGTGACCTTATTAAGAAAAATGTGTAATTGTAAACATATGTAGCTTGCATGCTCCTAAATACATTTAATTTTTACATTTTTTTATTTTTAAAAATTTATCATTTTTAATGCAAAAATATATATTTAATTATTTAAAATTATATATAATCTGAAAATTAAAAATTTTTATGTCAGCATGTACATCGTCTATAGATCTATAACATATAAAAAAATCAAACCCAAATTGAAAAATTTGGCATGATCTTTTATTTTGCAATTTTTGAGCTATTTTTTTAAGCTCCCCCTCAAAAAAAAAGGAAGGAGATAGGAGAGAGGAAGCGCACTTTATTTGGCCTTGGCTCTTCTTTCTGATAGCCTGAATCGATGATGTTTGTGGATTTTTTAGAAAGGAGAAGCAATAGAAAGCCTTCTCATGCCTTCCCAATGGAATTACTGCCTTTTAAAGGCATCTTATGGCCACAGCCACAATCATGCCATAGTGGCCGCAATCATGCCATAGTAAGGCATGGTGGTAATAATGCCACAGTGGCAAGCCCATAGTCAACCCCGTTTGAAATTGGGTTGACTCGGTGCGAATAGACCAGTTCACACTAAGTCCGGATCGAACCGGCCGGTTCTGACCCGAAAAGGACCGGTTTCACTCCGGGTCGGTTCAATACTGTTTGAACCGGACGGTTCAACTCGGTTCGGCAGACCTTGTATAGAATAGTATGAGAATTCATGAAAAATATGTAAGATGAAAAACTAGTAGACATCATGCTAGACTATAATAAATTGATAATCTGAGACATCATGATGTGACTATAGATATAATAACTAATGTTGCCACTAATCTCGAGATGCCGACGTGGACCACTTCCATGGATCTGCGAGACAATAGGACAAGGTTAAAGAGATTGCTAGATTGTCTTTGTCCGGGCCCTCTGATGTTTATGTCAGAGAGGATTTTTGGTGGGAAATAAGAAGGAATTGAGATAATTGCAATAATGCCAGTATTAGAGATGCTCTAGCAAGATTGAGGGTTACCTTTTAGTGAGGGTCGTGTGGCCTATTTATAACAAGGATCTCGAATCTCCAGCAAATCATATCCCTACAAAATTGGGGTCATATTGTAACAACCTGTTGTTGTGGCATAACAACCCAGAGACGTGCTGCAACCGTCTAGCACATAACAGAATTACCAAGACCTCATGTGTATTTGGTTAAAAGGGTTAAGCTGTCCCTACTGCGAGAAGGTCCTGCTTGTCTTGGGTTGATTGTCTAGCTGTCGGGTCGAGCTAAGAGGCTTCAGCTCTTGAGGGAGGCTATTTTTGGTCTGCTTGTCCCATCTTCCAAGTCGGATGGAGGGTTCTAACCAAAATGCCTCAGAGAATCCTCAAATGTGCCTGGGTCACCATGTTGGTTATAAGCTGGATGAATCTGGTCGTACCACATCACTTGTCATTTATCTCCACATTATGGCCCGTCACTTTTGAGTCCATTGCATCTCTGCAAAAGAAGTAATTGCTTTGTCAAACTTTGCACCACTTTATGGAGGGCATTAACTTCTAGGCGGTGGTCCCTCGAAGGATGGATCCTGACTCTTGGTCTTCAAAGGAGATGTTGACTATCTAGAGTAAGGGGTGCGACACATCTTTTTTCTGGACAAATGGGCGACCGGCTGGATCAATCCCACTCATCCAAGGAGGAAGGTCTTTGCAAATCCGCTGTATATGGGGAGATTTAAAGCATCCTTTCTGTCACATTGAGAAGCTTTTGTGGAACCTGCTTCGTTGAATCATTCTTAATCAATTTTAGGTATCAATTTTGCAGCTTCTCCTTTTCTTCAAAGGAGGTTAACCCTTGTGCCGATCCTCCTTTCTCTTCTTGGTAGGATGGAGTCTCCATGGAAAAGACATCTTCAGCATCGCTTAGAGATGGTTCAATTGGCCTTTTGAGAAGCAAGGGAGAAGGTAGCTGAGGTAGATGCCAAACTAGGATTCCTCAAGAGTGGGTTAGCGGTTGAGAAGGATCAGACCAAGGTCCGCGGCCGGGATGGCTCGGTACCGAACCGGTACCAGTATAGATAGGCATGCCAATTTCGTATTGGCACACTCAATTTTTTTTAGTTTTCACGAATATTTAATTGGTAATCACTCTTTTTGAACTTTTTTAATAATTTTAAGTCTAATTTGATGTTTTTTGATGTTGCTATGATTTCAGTTTAACCTAGATGATGCATCTTATTGCTTTAAAATGATTCAAATCATAAAATAATTAGTGAGATGTTGCATTCTACAATGAACAATATAAAATATCCCTCAAATCAAGTAGTGGCGTAAAAATAAAAAAATAATATAATCAAGTACATACATTTAATGTGTAATATACATACTAATATCTAAAATTAGGTTGAGTGGCAATGCGTCTGGCAGATATCTGGATCATTAGCATAGTCAGGAGGCACATCAGCCCACCCCTGTAACTAAGCAGCATTGTAGTCTTGTATGTTCATCCCATAAGGAAAGCTGCTGGATTATAAGCACTTTCGAATCTCTTGCTGAAGCTCTAGCTCTAAGAGGTGTCCTCTGGCTGATAATATGGCTATGAAGGAGCCCATCTGAATATACCTGTAGCAAAATTCTTCTCATAAGATGCTCCGAGCTGCGTAGAATAGTATCCATCGAAATATGCATTAGACGCACCATATCCATATCCGTATCTGTGTGGATCGTAGGCTGCTTGTAGCTACGAATAATATGATCCAGTATACGACTCGAAACTTGATATGTCTATAAATTCTACTCCACGTGCGAGCACATCTATAGCTGTATCGTATCCTTCTGAATGACCTCGAGGAGCTCGTCTCCTATATGCAATCGTATCTTTGTAGGCTCTATCAGATCGTATATTATGGTCTCTATCTTGTGTAGCATGAATAAACTGAGGTACTAGTAAATCGAAGACCACCCTGCAGCTGTCTTAAAAATAGTGGTCTCCTGTCCACTCTCTTTATAGTCGACAAATCCATGACCACCAAAATTGTCATAGCTACTGCTCTTGGTATTTGAATCCAAGTTACTAAATCCTCATCAACACTCCATTGGGGTTACAGGTGCCTTTTATTTTTTGGTGTGTTGGGTGTCAAATTGACTGAATAATCTCTCATCTCTGTGAGAATCTCATTAAATAGAAAAACCGTGCAGAGAAGTTAGCTATAGACAGCTGTACGTTACAAGAAAATTAGCTATAATACATGGCAACTAGTTATAGATAGCTATACACAATAAATCTGCCAATTAGTTCTGCTAGCTAAATTAGAAAGACTAAGCTATACATAGTTAATAGAAATAACAAAGGAAATGAGTAGATTGTGGAAATAAAGGTAATTAGATTTGCTATGGAAACCATATGTAAATAGGATCCTGCAGATCCTATTAACATCCCCCCTCAAATTGATGCTGGGTGATCAAGAAGCATCAATTTGCCAACTAGAAACTTATGACGTTGACAAGTCATAGCCTTGGTAAACACATAAGCAATCTGAAAATCCGTGGTGATATGAGGAAGAGTGATAACACGTCGATCATAAGCCTCACGAATAGAGTGACAATCCACCTCAATATGCTTGGTGTGCTAATGAAAGATAGGATTAGCCGCAATCTGAATTGCACTAGTGTTATTTGCATGAAGCGAAGTGGGCTCAAGTTGAGGGAATCCAATCTCAGCCAACAATCCACGAAGCTAAATAATCTCAGAACATGCAAAGGACATGGCTCGATACTCAGACTCCGTTGAAGACTTAGAAACACGGTCCTATTTCTTACTCTTCCATGAAATGAGTGCATTGCCAAGAAACATTCACCAGCCCGTAACTGAGCAACGCGTATTTGAACAGCCAGCCCAATCAGCATCACTATATGCCCTCAACTGAATAGGTGAACCAGCAGGAAATAATAAGCCACGATCTGGAGTGCTTCTCAGATAGCAAATGATATGGCAGATGGCAACCAAATGAAGGTATCGAGGAGTCTGCATAAACTAACTTGTTAAACAGCGAAGGAAATATCAGACCGAGTTATGGTCAAATAGTTCAGACTTCCAACCAACTGTAGGTACAGTGAGGGATCAGAAAGAAGCTTGCCCTCCTCACGATGATACTTTACATTCACCTCCAAAGGTGTGTCAACAGAAGAAGCATCTTGAAGTCTAGTGAAAGCAATCAAATCTTGTGTATACTTATGTTGGTGCAAGAAAGTACCCGCAGGTCCAGACTTTAACTCAAGGCCCAAAAAATATTGAAGAGAACCAAGATCCTTCATGTGAAATGAAGCCTGTAAGTGTTGTTGAAGCTGCTGAATCAACACAGAATCTGTCCCTGTAATAACTATATCATCAACATAAACCAGAAGGAGAACAATTTCATTCTCAGTCTTGCGGAGAAACAAGGAAGAGTCATACTGACTTTGGACAAAGGAAAAACCAAGTAATGAGGAGCGAAACTTATCAAACCAAACACGAGGTGCCTGCTTCAAGCCATAGAGAGAGCGCTTCAGCTTGCACACATTAGAGGATGGTGTAGTGAATAAACCTAGCGGAGGTGTCATAAAAATCTCCTCCTTGAGATCACCATGCAGAAAAGCATTCTTAACATCCATTTGTCGTAGGGCCCAACCTTTAGAAGCAGCAATGGCAAGAACTGTCCGTATTGTAGTCATTTTAGCCACCAGAGTAAAAGTCTCATCATAATCTACTCCATATTCTTGTCTATTACCAAGAGCAACCAACCGAGTCTTATATCTTTCCACAGTCCCATCAGGACGTAGCTTCACTGAATACACCCATTTACAGCCAATGGATTTAACATCAGAAGGACATGGAACAATATCCCAAGTGTGATTCTCTTGTAGAGCTTGAAGCTCATCTTGCATGGCCTTCACTCAACATTCCTGCTTAATTGCCTGGGAATAACAAGTAGGAATCGTGATGGTAGACAGAGTCACGCTGAGTAATGTATGTGAGAATCCATACCCATCTGGTGGATGGGAGGCTCTAGTGGACCTCCGAGGCGCAGGGACTCCCTGCGCCTCAGGTGGTGGATCAGTATCGGGAAGGGGCTGAGGTGGCCGACGTCTCTTGTACACAATATTTGGTTTGAAACGCTCAATAGAATGATATATATCATCAAAGCTAGGAAGCATGGCAAGATCAGAAGATGAGGCAACATTGGACTGAAAGAAATACTAATTGTCAAAGAAAACTACATTTCTAGAGACACGAAGTCGGTTAGTAGCAGCATCATAACACACAAAACCCTTTTGAGCAATACTATAACCCATAAAGGCACACTGAACCGACTGGGCAGCAAGTTTGTGACGTTCATTAGCAGGTAAGTGAACAAAGCAAACACATCCAAAAGTATGAAACTGATTGTAACCAGGATACTTGCCATGGAGACGATAATAAGAGGAATCAAAGTCCAAAATTTGAGAAGGCAGTCGATTAATCAAATAAACTGCAGTAGACAAAGCTTCTACCCAAAATTTAGGAGGAACAGAGGATTCAAGCAACAAGGTGCGAACAACATCCAACAGATGGCGATTCTTACGTTCAGCAACACATTTTGCTGAGGTATATAAGGACAAGATCGCTGAGAAATTATACCTTTTTGATGCAAGAATGCCTGAAAGTCACGAGACATATATTCTCTGCCTGAGTCAGACCTTAATACTTTAATACATGTTGAGAATTGAGTCTCAACATAAGCCACAAAGGTCTGAAAAATAGAAAATACTTCGGATTTGGAGCGGAGAAAATACACCCAAGTGAAACGACTATAATCATCAATGAACATCACAAAATATTTATATCCAGCATGAGATGTTATAGGAGTAATGCCCCAAACATCACAATGAATAATATCGAAGCATTTTTCAGCTCGACTACCATGATTAGGAAAAGATAGAATTTTGCTTTTTTCAAGTTTACAAGCAGTACAATCAAAAGACATGCTGTAAGAAGAGAGCTGATCTTTATTGCCCAAAAAACGATGCTTCACTAAATGAGACAAAACAAGAGAATTAGGATGGCCTAGGCGTTTATGCCAAACCTCACTCTGATTTGTTGCTGCAGTACAAGCCAAAGACAATAGACTTGGAAGAGTAAAATGCAGAGGAAACAATCTTCCAACTTTAGGCCCCTTCGCGATCATTTTCCCCGACACTTGATCCTGAACCTGACAACCATTTCGAGAAAAATGCACATCACAGTTGTTATCAACCAATTGACCAACTAAAATCAAACTAGTAGAGAGTCTAGGTGACACAAACACATTGCGGAAAGGTGAACTAAGATCTCTAATAGCAGTAATAGGAAGATTACTTCCATTAGCAATTTGAATGTGTTGTGTACCGTTATAGGACCGAACATTGTGCAGAAAATCAAAACAGCCAGTCATGTGATTTGATGCTCCAGAATCAACAAACCAAGGATGAGAAATTGTCTTACCGTTACCTTGAAGTCCCAATGCTGAAAAGGCTGAGATAATCATCTGTTGCACCATCTTTGGAGTAAGAACAACTTGGTTAGGACCTGCTGATGTATCTGCAGCAGATGTGATTCTTGCGGACTGATCCACAGAAGCAGAACTGACCGCAGCTTGAAAAGCATTGGCTCGGCGATTCTGAGGTCGCGTAGGACACTCCTTAATGATGTGTCCGGACTGCTTACAGTAAGTGCATAATTTCTTGTTGCAGTTGCGAGCAATATGGCTGAATTCCTTGCAGCAATAGCACTGGACCTTGTCCTTGCCCTTTCCCTTCCCTTGAGCAGCATATGCAACATTCACAAGTCGCAACATCTGAGGACAGCTTCTCTTGTGCCATAACAGCCTGGGTAAGTGTTCGTTGCTCCTCACAAAACAATTCACCAAGACACACATCCAAAGAGGGAACATGATCTCTGTTTAATAGCGCAGCCCTAGTAACTTCAATTTCTGGCCTAAGTTTCATCAAAAATTGATGACGTTTGCTGGTTGCATGAACCTCTTGAATAGCGGACAAGGCTTCTTTTGGCACCTTAGCATGAAAGATTCCGGAATACTCATTCCACAGATTAAGAAAACCAGAATAATACTCCTGAATGGAAAGATTACCTTGGCTATAATTTGCAATCTCCAACTCCAACTGAAACCGCCTTGCATTGTTGTCTTGGTTGTAAATGCGCCTTCAAATAATCTCGCATCTCCTTCGCGGTGCTAAAGGACCGCAGATTGTTCACCATATGCGGCTCAGTGGACCCCAAAATCCAAGAAATAATCCGAGCATCCTTGGTCTCCCATTGAGCAAATTCCTTAGCATCAGTTGGTGCTTTAGAAGAGCCATCAATATGATCCCAAAGCTCCCTGCCTTTGATAAACATCTTGAACTGAAACTCCCAAGCAGAGTAGTTCTTCCCAGTGAAACGAACACAAAAGGCTTCTGTAGACATTATGACCAAAAGAAAGAACACCAGAAAAAGAACTCCAAGAAAGCTAGAAACCAGAAAACTAGAGAACTTTACCAAGAATTCAGAATCTAGAAAACATAAGGCTCTACCGAGACTCAGAAATATAGAACACCAAGAGCCCTTTGGACTAAAACTAGAGAAAACCGAAAGAAGAAAGCGTTAATGACCAAATTCATAACATAGGCTCTGATACCATGTCAAATTGACTGAATAATCTCTCATCTCTATGAGAATCTCATTAAATAGAAAAACCGTGCAGAGAAGTTAGCTATAGACACCTGTACATTACAAGGAAATTAGCTATAATACATGGTAACTAGTTATAGATAGCTATACACAATAAATCTGCCAATTAGTTCTGCTAGCTAAATTAGGAAGACTAAGCTATACATAGTTAATAGAAATAATAAAGGAAATGAGTAGATTGTGGAAATAAAGGTAATTAGATTTGCTATGGAAACCATATGTAAATAGGATCCTGCAGATCCTATTAACATTAGGCAGCTGCCTTTTAACCCTTCGTGTCCTCTGCTATGCTGGATGTATGTCGCCCTCCTGACCGAGTCGACCGGACAGTGCAATGGCCTCGTCTAAGCATCTCCCGATCATATCTTTGAGAGGTTGTCTCGGACAAGGAGTCATGTGGTGATCGGCTATCTTGTGGTTGTGGCTGATCAACTAGAAGAACGCGTGAAATATTGCACTCACATCCACTTGAAGAGATCGTCTGGGACAGGATTCGGATACCTAGCCGCTTAAGATTTTTTGCGGACATCCCAAAATGAATTCATCATTCAGCTAAAATATTAAAAAAATAAGATATAAGATAGTACCATACTACCATATTAGTAACCTTCTAATGTCAGGTAATGTCCTCCTGGTGTATAACATATCTAGATTCATATCCCAAAATGATTTCTTACGACAACTGTTGAGACTCTAAATCTATCGTTGTTCTTTCTAAATATTTAGATTTATGAAAAAGAACCGTGTTGTACTATGTTAATAATAGAAGATATCGAGATACTAGTTAACTTACACATGTCACTTAAGTTGACTTACCTCTTCTAAACATAGAGCTACAACTTTTGGATCAGGCTTTATGTTGTAAATGATATTACACAGAGCGGCCAGAAGTTCGTCATCCATATCGATTCTAGCTGTGTTGTACTAGAACTGATGGTTTAGATAGTATGCTACACAGAGTTCGTTATTGTTTTAGTAAAATTATACAAGTACAGGAACAATCTAATTTTCAATGTTCTTTTTACCTTCTAGATACAAGTTTCTACCCATCTGGTCGTTCCACCACCGCTCAATGATGTCGATGTACTTCTGGGCTAGACTGCCTCTATGATTTGAGTCCTCTCTATCATGTGATACAGGAAGCCCATCTGGGGGTACCTCTCACTGTCTACGGCTCGAAGCACTTCATACAATGTCTAATAGCCTTCAATATCGTAGTGGCCCGCTGCTAGAATGTCTGTCTCATCACCAAGTCCTCAACATTGCTCCCTTCAATGTCGGCTCTCGCTTATCTACTTTTCTACCACTTGGGACTAACAAACATCTGACATAGGGCTTTTTTTTTTGAAGAAGGCTATCAAGTGCAACATAGTTGGTAGCAAACCGTATGACTCCTGGTCTCAAGATCTCTCCTCCTACATACCTCCTCATCAGTGAAAGGACTACTATGGAGGGCTGCCAATTGACTAGAAACTTTTTATTTAGACCTATGCCTCGTCTGAACAGCTAAAATAGAATTGTTTTTGGCCTTGTTGAAATTTAGAATCACCAAAAAATACTTCCTTCCCTGTTTACTAATAATAGGACAATGGAGAGATTTCTTGACCTAAATCCTATTTTTAGGGTTGGTGGAACTATCCCAAATCAGGCGATTCCGGCCGTCCCAAATCGTACCCATGGCTCACTGGTACAGTTCCGGTAATAGAAACGAAACCTGTTGTCGGAGCTAGAGAAGGAGAAGAAAAGAGAGAGCAAGCGGGGTAGGGAGGGAGAGAGAGAAGGGGGGACGCCGGCGGAGTCCGGTGGAGGCCAGTGGGCATCGGCCTTGGCCACGGGAAGCAAGGCCACGACCACTGATCCTGTTTCAAATGAAACAGGGTCTGGGCACGACCTTAAATATAATTCATCGCGGGAAGTGAAGCTGCGGCCGCTGACCCTGTTTCGAACGAAATAGGGTCCGAGCGCGGCCTTAAAAAAATTCATGATTTTTAAGTGAAGTCGGCCTCCTCCGACCTCCGTCGGCACTCCGCTGGTGTCCGCCACCCTCTTCTGGCCTTCCATCCCCTGCTCGATCTCTCTCTTTTCCTCTCTCCCACGATCCCGTACCGAGTCATCCTGCCGGAGAACCGGTACGGTACCCGGTATTGGTTCCTCCAGCCTTGCTAGTTTCCCAAACCCTTCATCTCCTTCCACTCCTATGTAGGCCACTTTATTTGGTCCTACATTCATACTCTTAATCTAGTTTGCTAACTCATCTAGAATGTTTTAATCTTGTGATAACATGTATATGTTCTACTTAGCCAAATAAAAGTCAATAGGTGTCTAGGCAACCTTTTATTTTAATGAAGATAATGAGATTTTAAAATGCAACATCTTATGGATATTCATATATTGTATTTTTGATATTTTATGTTTGTTCACAGTAAATCATCTTATATTATCGCTTGTGTAAACATTTTGATGCAGATGCAAATTTTTCCATACTCGGTGTTCTATGTATTCTTCGAACAATATCTTTATATATGGAAGACAGCTTTGATCAACATTTCTATTGGTCTTGGTTAGTATTCTCATATTTCTACTTGTTAATCTAGTACTGTCAAATTCTGATAAGGAGCTCATCATGGGACTAATTGTCAATATGTGTTGCTTAATTTCTAGCATTTCTAGGCCATTTGTTTCATTGGCTCTTTTCACATTTAGTAATGCAAAATGAAGATGTATTTTTGTGCTTGCGAAGTTATTCAGTTGCCTTATAGTCTTGAAACAACTAATCAAGTTCTTAATTCCAGTCATTGGCTAATTTTTTCATAGTCATATTAAGAATGACCAATTAAGCTTTTAAGCCTTAACTATTGCTTGAATGTCTTTGCAATGCTTATCAGTTGAGGCCAAGGTTCGCCGGACCGACCATACTGGTGTACCGGTGAGCACCGGCACCGGTACGGTTCCGGCTTGGAACCGGTACCGAACCATAGCCGCGCGCGCGGCCACGCGCGTACAGACATAAAAAAAAAAACAAAAAAAAAACACGCGTCTGTGCGCGTCCGCGGACGCGTCAAATGCCATTCATGCCACTCTGTGGCATTTAATGCCCCCACGCGGGCTGGCAGCCCGCGTGGGCACGGTGCGCCGCGCGGGGAACCGCGCTCGGGCGGGATTCCCTCTAGCGAATTGCGCGAGGGCGCGCATTCTCTGCTCGCGCGTCCGCACGCGTTTCCCAAAAAAAAAACCGCGTCCGCGCAGACTCTGTGGCATTAAGAGGCCCACGCGGGCTCCAGCCGTGTGGGCGCTTTTCCCCGCGCGCGGGGTGCGCTGCCCCGCGCGCCCACGTGCGAGGAAAGAGTGGCTTGGACCGGTGCGAACTGGGCCGGTTCGCACCGGTCCAAGTACAGAACCAAACGATTTCGACCCAGTTTGGGTTGGAACCGTTTTTAAACGGTGTACCGTACCGGTGCCCGTCGGCACCGGTTTGGTACAGGCTGAACCGACCGGTTCCGGTCGGTTCAGCATACCTTGGTTGAGGCAATAATTTGTTTAAATGCTTAGCTTCCCGTTTAGTCTGCTTACATTTTAAACATCCACTTAAATACTTCTGAGGCCTTTTTGATTTGCTTAATTACATAAATGATTGTCTATATTTTCGTTCAAAAAAATTGCATGTGTAATTTGTAAGGTACTCCAAACAATTGTTGCCTAGTGAACTTTTGCAAGTTCACCATCAACATTTTCATTTTAGGACCAAAGCAGACAAGCATCCATCACCAAATTCTTCCCACATATGAATCACATGGCATGATTTAAACTGGTCATACCACTCGATTGCATCGCCAGTAAGATTGATTGAGGCAATCTCAAGTTCTCAACCTTTGGATTACCTATGTATTATAAAAAAGGAAATACTTTTTTGCTTATATTATCCACACTGATGGCTTACGATCATTCCATTAAGGAAAACATCCACCTTTGTGCAAGAAAACTTAGATTCAATCATGATGTATACCATACTCTCCTCTCAAAGAAAACGATGGATACCTTTACCTTTAGTATATTTACTATTCTTTGCATAAGGGTGTTGATCTTTCATATCTTCCACTTTTTCTTCAATTGAATCCTTGGCAACAACTGATGCTGAAGGAACTCCTTGAGTTAATTAAGCTTTTGATCAAACTTTGCCTTAATATCAGCCTCCTATTGTGAGTCTCTTGTTCAGTCTTTTGTTTGTTGAGAACATTTTTTTGCCAAAACATAGGACATGAGATCTGAGATGCTGAGCTTTTTCTTCAGATTTCACACAAGGGTATGTAGCAGCAAGTGTGCTCAATACCATGTTGATAGGAACCTGATTGTGTGCCAACAATATTTTGAGCAGAAAAAGAGAAAAAAGAGACTTATAGTAAAGAAAGGATATTCGATCACTTCCAGGAGCTTGAGACCTCCAACCAAGTTTGAACGG
This sequence comes from Phoenix dactylifera, assembly GCF_009389715.1. Lineage (NCBI taxonomy): Eukaryota > Viridiplantae > Streptophyta > Magnoliopsida > Arecales > Arecaceae > Phoenix > Phoenix dactylifera. The sequence continues at coordinate 400,106 of NW_024067781.1, read as the reverse complement.
AGGCGGCAATCCTTGATGATACTGAATTATTGATCCATACATCAGCCATGTAATAGATGACTTAAAACAGCCAATGAGATTAGGCCATTCACCGTAAAGATTCCATGATGGTTCCTTATTAAAGGGCAATCAATTATGTATTCTTGATGAGTCTCTTCAGGAGAAAATCATAACGGAACTCCAAGATAATGATTTGGGAGGACATTTGGCTAGAGATAAAACTTTGGCTATGGTAGCTGATCATTATTCTTGGCTGAAGATGTTGAAAGATAGTGAAGCAGTGTCGAGCATGCCAACTAGGTAAGGGCACTTCGCAAATACAGGCTTATAACACCCCATTACCGAATCCTAAGCCTCCTTGGGTTCATGTGAGCATGAATTTAATCTTAGGACTTCCAAGGACAGTAGAAAGACATGATTTCATGAGTTTCATCCTTACTGTTGCTGACTGGTTCTCAAAAATGGCTCATTTTATCCCATATTCAGAAAATTCCGATGCCATACATATTGCTGAATTATTTTTTGGAGAAGTAGTGAGGTTACATGGTGTTCCAACATTCATTGTTTCTGATAGACACAAAAAACTCATGGGGCATTTTTGGAGGACATTATGGCGAAATCTTGGAACTGATTTGAAGTATTTCAGCAGACATAAAATGAGTGGACAAATTGAAGTTGTTAACTGAAGCTTGGCAATATGTTGAGGTGCATATTGAGAAATCATGTCAAGTCATGGGAACTAGTAATTCTGCAAGCTGGATTTGGTTATAATAATTCGTGTGAATCAGGCCATCAAGAAGACACCTGTCCTTCTTGACTTTGTTCCACTACCTCAGGATGCTTATGTAAGTGATGATGGAGAGGCTTTTGCTGATCACATTAAATAAGTTCGTGAGGAAATGAGAGCTGATATAAGGATAGTAATGAAGCCTATGCCAATGCAACAAACCAACATCAACGAGACAAGAACTTTGAAGGAGGCATGGTATTGGTGCACTTAAGGCGGGACAGTTTTTCTGAGGGAACTTATTAAAAACTAAAGGCAAAAAAGTCGGGCCATGCAAGATGTTGAAGAAGATTAGCTCAAGCATGTAGATGATTGAGCTGCCACCAGATTTGCATATCAACCGCATCTTTAATATTGCTGATTTGTGTTCATTGGAAGGATTTGATGGAAAAGGAGATGCTGGCAAAACCAAGCTGATGTGTTATCAAAGGGCCAACTTGATGTCATTGAAGATATGTTGGTTGTTAAAGAGGTAAAGCAAGGAGGGGTAGCCCATACCAGTGTTTCTTGGTGAAATGGTTGGGAAAACCTGGTAGTAAGAGTACATGGATTGCAGAAGAAGAGCTGATGAGGATTGACCTGGAAATTCATGATGAGACTATTAAGTTCTTCTCGTGAGAGCCAAGTTTTCTCTCATTTGAAGAGGTTGATGCAGGAGCATCTAAGAAGACTTTAAGTCCAATCGGGCCCATTAAGTCCATTGGACGAGCTCATTAGTTATTAAGAACATAGTCTTTATTCTCTCTTATGTTTTCTCTGAAGCTTTAACCAGTAGCTATGTTCCAAGTCATTTAAAAAATCACATGCTTGAGTGTGAACTTTTAATGAACTTGGATGGCCGAGATTTCATAAATACTTATCTAATTAAGGACTGTGATGCTAGGCTTATTAGAGACCTGGTCTATTAAGAGTCTTTGTAAGCACTTTTGTAGTCTTATGGAAATAATGCAGATCTGAGAATTCCTTTGACTCTTGAATCTAGAATCCTTTGTTTTCTCATTCAGTTTTACACTTCCTTGCTATAATCTCCTGTTCTTGCTGGAATTCTATTCTTTCTGCATCATCTTGGATGCTTAAGCAGAGCCAAGGACCTCAATCAATGAGCTTCTGGCCGACCTTTTTTGTGTGACATCCTGGGTTGTTTGTCACGCCCCGAGCCCGAGGCGCGGCAGACGCCGCACGCCCGCACGGCGGGCCGCACAGGCATGCAAGGCATCGGATCATATCAAAGCAAATACAGATGTTCAAAACTGACATAATTATTTAAATTTATTCAAAAGCAGTCTTACAAATTGCAAAATAGCATATGCCAACATAATTTAAATGTCCAAACTAATCTAACTAAAATGCCAATAACTGAAGGAATCGTCGGAAAATCTAACGCACTCCTCAATCCCGTGAGATCAAGCCTCTGGATCTGAAAAATGGAGAAAATAGAATAATGAGCTACACTAGCCCAGTAAGCAACAAAATACCCCAAAGTGGGGTCAGAGCATATCAGATCAAAATACAGGATAATGTCTGGAATAAATCATAAATAACATCGTTTTGTTGTTTTCAAAACTTATTATCATTTTTTCAAAAAACTCTGATACCAGAATCTCAACATAATAGGCTACGACCACGTAACCCAGTGGCATGGGTTGCACAAAGTGCCAGAAACTACTATTGTTAGTCACCGGTGGAAACGGTGTCCAGAAACCACTATTCTAATCACCGGTGGCCGCGGTGTCGAAACCGGTTCCTCACAGATTACAAGTCGACAGGTCCAACGTATAATCCCCATTGGCTGGGGCCAGAACAGAACAGAACAGATCATAGCCATGCTGAGAATACATATATATAAAAACATATTTCACAAATTTTCCAGTCATAGTTTACGGATTTCAGAGCATAATTTTCAAATGAAATTTAACATGTCAGACCCATTTTACTAAATACAAACATATTTCAGAATTTAATCTATTTATCAAATAATTTGAAAATCGCACTTGAAGTATTAAGTTACTTACCTCTTCTCGCTTAATCCCTACTTCAGATAGGCGGATCAGGTTCACCTGTTTAAATTTAATTAATTTCTTGTTAATTTCAGAGCTAAGCAAAAATCCAAAAATAATACTACTGGGCACGGCCCAATCGGGCCCAGAGTTGGTCCATAATGAACATGGCCCGATAGGGCCCACATCAGACACGGCCCAATGGGCCCACATAGACTCGGCCCAATAGGGCCCTCCCAAGGTTGGCCTCTAATTTGTTCATTTATGCAATAAAAATTCGTTTCAGGGACCAATGTCTAATTACATAGCACCGTTCCGTAATAAAACTTGGGTAAAAGGACCAAACAAATATAGTTGAGGGCCTTTATGTAATAAATCTTTCCTACAGGGATCAAATACAAATTTTAGAATACCTTTTGTGAAATAATATACTATCAAGGGCTTAACTGTAAAATTGCATTTTTTGGCCAAACGGGCTCGTGTTTCGGGTTCTGGGGCTTCGGGTCTAAACTGGATTTCGGATCTTGGGTTTCGGGTCTGAACTGGATTTCGGGTTTCGGGTTTTCTTCTCTTTTTTTTTGTTTCGGGTTTCAGGTTCGAACCGGGCCCAAGTTGGGCCCGCAGTGAATAGGGCCCGTGAACAGGGCCCTTCTTCTTCCCCAAACCCCCACGAATAGGGAAAGAAGAAGAAGAGGAAGAAGGGACTGGCTGGTGGGGGGTCAGCCTAGGCGGCCGGGAGCTGTTGCCCGGTCGACGGGCCGGCCGACTGCAGTGGCGGCCGGCGGCTACTGCAGCGACGGGCATCGAAGGAAAACCGGGTTTGGGGCCAAAGCAAAGGAAGGAAATCAAGCATGTTATTTGGCATTGAATCAAGGGCAAAAGAGGAGGGAAGCTCACAGGCGGTCGACGGAAGTGGCGGCTCTCGGCCAAGGGAGGCTCGGTCCGATGTCAAGCGGCGGCGGCGATGGCACTTTCCGAAGAGGAAGGAGATCTCGAAACAGGGGAAGCTTGAGTGGTGGTGGTGGTGGTTGGCCGAGGCGGCTCACCGGCAACTTGGGAAGTGGGAGCAGAGGAAGGAGAGGAAGAGGAGAGGGAGGAGAGGAAGAAAAGGGGACTCGGCGGTGGCCCTAGGGAAGGATAGATGGGGGTTTTATCTCCCCATCATAACGGCCCTCCGCCGCGAAAATCGCGGCGGTCGAGCGCGATCCGCGGCCGTGATCGGCCGCGGTGTGACCGAAGGGGGGTGCCGCGGGATACCCGCGGCGCCCTTGCCCCATTTGTCCCCGGAGGAGCCGGAGAGGATCGCAATCGCGATCCTCTGTTCCGGTCCTCCCAAAAATAGAAACGGGGCTGAAGTCGGCTGGGGCTGCCGACTTCAGCCCCATATCTCACATTCTCTCCTCCTTAGAAAAATTTCGTCCTCGAAATTTAACATACCTTAGCTTGCAAAAAGAACCCGGATATTTTTCCTTCATCTCGTCCTCCAGTTCCCATATAGTCTCACTTTCTGAGTGATTGTTCCACTAGATCTTAACATAAGGAATTATGCACCTCCTCAACACATGTTCCTTTCTATCAACCACACGTATAGGCTGCCTAACGTGCATAGCAGAGAACTCGAGGGAAATATAGGCACCACTACCTACGAAGCTAAATTTAATGTATCCAGGGATCTGAAATTTTATCCGCTTTTCATGGCAGTTAATGGTAGCAAAGTGTGACGCTAACTAGTCCATACCAAGAATTATGTCACAGTCATACATATCTATAACTATCAAATCAGCAGGCAAGTCTCTACCTACTATCTGAACCGGACAAGTCTTGCAGACCTGATTACCAATCATCCCACTTCCGGCAGGGTGTTAACATGTAAATCATACTCTAACGGCACGCAAGGTAGGTCATGTTTTCGCACAAATATCCATGACACAATGAATGTGCAGCACCAGAATCAAACAGTATATAAGCATAAACAGAAGCAACCGGTAGGGTACCTGACACCACAGTATTGGATGCCGGAGCATCCTGCTGAGTCAGCGCATAAATACGACCCTGTGTGTGCAGTCTCCCTCCTATCTGCTGCTTAGGAGAAGAAGGCTGAGCAAACTGAACCGGAGCAGGAGAACCTTGCACTTGCTGGGTCCTTGTAGCTTGAGGCCTCTGATCTGATTGTGATACTTGCCGATTGCGAGGGCACTCTGCTATCTTATGACCCTGTTGGCCACATCTGAAACATGCGCCAGATAATCGTCTACAGAGTTCTGTCTTATGGGCACCACCACATGCTTCACATTTAGACTGGTCTTGTTGAATAGTCTCTCCATAAGATCCCTGCTTTTCTGATTGCCCAGACCTATTGCGAGATTTTGCTGTCCTACTAGAATTCTGTCCACTATGAGTATCATCATCTTGAAGGGTTTTAGCATGTTATAATGCGCAGCGGAAGCTAGGGATTTTAAAAATTTCTTAATAAAGTCCCTATGCATGAAACCCTTTTAAGCCTAGATCACCTTAATGATTACAATCAAATGATATAAAATAAATGCAGAATTAGTAGAATACCTCAAACGCTAATCCAAAGTGTACAATCTCCACGAGGCGTCCAAGTGTCCGTCCTCCAATGGTGATCCACACGAAAACTTGATCAAGATTTTAGCTCCAAAGACTTTTGATCCTTAATGCAGAATTCTTCTAAAGAACTCTAATGGCTTGCTTTCCTTCCTTTCTATTTTTCTTTAGCCTTCTAAAATCACTTCTAATCCTTTTGTCCTAAAGAAGACCACCTTGTCTTGGCTTAGGACACACTAGAAGCAATGCTAGAAAGAAAGAAACTAATGTAAGAAAGAAAGAAAAGAGGAGTGGGGTGGAATTGGAATGATGAAACCCATGGAGTGCTAACCTATTTATAATAGGTGTAGGGATGCATCCCATCCACACATCCTCTCATGAAAGGGCATCATCTAAAGGGCCATATCAAATAAGAGGAGGTGCAGATCAAGTGAGGAGGTGTATCAAATGATATGTCCTTTCATGTGGTGCCATATTTTGACCAAGTCAACATCACATGCTAATCACATGTCCATCACGCCTCACCTCTTGATCTTTCATGATGATGATCCAAGGGCTCCAATGCAAGGTGCCATTCACTTGACCCATTATGTCTTCATCAAATGGTGGGATTAAGATCCAATGGTCAATTATGGTAGCCATCCTCTAACCCAATCCAATTGGGTTAAACCAACTCTCCATTATGTCTTCATCCAACGGTAGATCAAGATCTAACGGTCTAGATTGAATGATTTATTAAATCTAATCCAATTAGACTCAAACCAAGCCAATTAGGTGCCAACTCTTGGCTAACCCATATTAGAATATGATCTAATCAAATTAAATCAATTAAGAATCAGATTCGAATCCAATTCGAATTAGGAGCTAAGGTTTGCAACACCTGCTAGGATGTTTATCTTGCAAACATGATCTAATCCAATTAGACCCTTGATAAGTTTTCTTGTGTGTGACCCATTGGGTTCCATACTTAGCCAGCAATAGGTGTGAGTGCGAGTTGACCCAACTTGATTAGAACTCTTCTAATCGATTTAAGTCCAAACTGCGCGAACCCGAACTTAACAATTAGAATCCTTTCTAATTGGTGATCGAATTAACTCTTTAATTTGATCAAACCTATAAAACAAGATTGACGTCTAGCAACGTGTCATGTCTATCCGAAAAATATGGAATTTGGTGGAAATACCAAAAATACCCTTCAGTGGCAAGTTACCATGCAATTCAATCCTTTAATCAAACTGCATCCCAAAAATGCATATGAGTATGAATATATGTCAAACTCAATTTCATATTCATATTTTTCTCAATCTTTTAATGATAATTCAAATAATGAAACATTAGAAACTCTTTCTAATTTTCATTCTACTTTGATCAAAGGTTTCCTGAATTATCATATGATTAGAATAAATAGGATGCTATCTTCTCTTACTAGAAGTGATTAATTCCTTGTTGACCTACTCATAATCTTCGTACACAATTCACCATATCCAGAAGACCTCGTACATAACTTATTATCATGAATGAGTGTAAACCAAAATATGGGTTCATGTGCACAAGATACCATGGTGATCTCAGGTCATAGGATCAGTTGCACAACTCCCACTAAGAGAATCATCTTTTGACATGTAAGTAAGACTTCATAAGATTTCTCTTTGTAGGTCAATTCAGTGAACTCATTCCTCTAATGAGCACCCACATCTTTGTATTAGTGTCTCCACACAAATGATTGTGAGATCAATCATCCTCTGCATCGAGCATACATAAGACATGCCAGTCTTTCCGGTAATCATTGATCCCCGACTCAATATACCAATGACTGGGAATATTTAAGATTAGGATTTTAGGATTTTAAGTCTCACTAGTATGATCTCATCATAGTCTTAAAACCATTGCCCTAATCTAAGGAGTTTATCATAAATATAATCAACAGCATATGATAAAACATAACGCCTTTATTCATATTTAAATGTCATGTACATGATTTGGACAAATCAAAAGAAAAAATCTTTCGCAATACATATTGCGATTGGCTTGTAGGGCATCTACTCTTTTAATCTCCCACTTGCACTAAAGCCAATCGCTCTTATATTTTATCCCCATACAATCGAGGTGGCGATCGAACTGCTGTTGTGGTAGAGCTTTAGTGAATGGGTCTGCTAAGTTGTTCTTTGTGTCTACTCGTTCAATGACTATGTCTTGTCTCTCGACGATCTCTCGAACGAGGTGGAAGCGTCTTAGAATGTGCTTGGATTTGTGATGAGATCTTGGTTCCTTTGCTTGAGCAACAGCTCCAGTGTTGTCACAATAAACTGAAACTGGTCCAGCAATCTCAGGAACTACTCCCAACTCAGCGATGAACTTCTTCATCCAGACAGCTTCCTTAGCGGCTTCACTTACAGCGATGTATTCTGCCTCAGTAGTTGAGTCAGCTACAGTTTGCTGCTTGGAACTCTTCCAGCTCACTGCACCACCATTTAGGGTAAAGACATACCCTGAAGTGGACTTGCTATCATCTGGATCTGATTGAAAACTAGAATCAGAAAATCCTTCTAGTTTCAACTCAGATCCTCCATAAACTAGAAAAATATCTTTAGTCCTTCTTAAGTACTTAAGAATATTTTTCATAGCTATCCAATGATTTTCTCCTGGATCAGCCTGGAATCTGCTTGTTATGCCTAAGGCATAAGCAACATCAGGCCTAGTACATAGCATAGCATACATAATTGATCCTACTGCCGAAGCATAGGGAATAGAATTCATTCTATTCCTCTCTTCAGATGTCTTAGGAGACATCTTCTTAGAGAGACGTATGCCATGACTCATAGGTAAGTAACCTCTTTTACTTCCTTCCATGCTGAATCTTTTTAGCACACGATCTATGTACTTAGACTGGGACAAGCCTAGCATCCTTGTAGATCTATCCCTATAGATCTTTATACCAAGTATATAGGATGCTTCTCCCAAGTCTTTCATGGAAAAACTTTTTGATAGCCAAGTCTTGACCGATTGTAACATTGGAATATCATTTCCAATGATTAGTATGTCATCTACATACAATATTAAGAAGACAACGGCACTCCCACTAGTCTTCTTGTACACACATGGTTCATCCACATTTTTGATAAAACCAAACTCTTTGACTGTTGTATCAAAACGGATGTTCCAACTCCTCGATGCTTGCTTTAATCCATAAATGGATCTCTTAAGCTTGCATACTTGATTTGCTCTTCCACTTGAGACAAATCCTTCTGGCTGTGTCATGTAAACCTCTTCCTCAAGATAACCATTAAGGAAGGCGGTTTTGACATCCATCTGCCAAATTTCATAATCATAGTATGCAGCTATTGCAAGCAAAATCCGAATAGATTTAAGCATGGCAACTGGTGAAAAAGTTTCATCATAGTCAATTCCTTGCTTTTGCCTGAAACCTTTTGCCACCAATCTAGCCTTGTAGGTTTCTACTTGGCCATCTGCTCCAATCTTCTTCTTATAGACCCATTTGCAACCTATAGGGTTTACACCTTCTGGTGCATCAACCAAAGTCCATACTTGGTTGGTATACATAGAGTCTATTTCGGATTTCATAGCTTCTAACCATTTGTTAGAGTCATTACTCATGATAGCTTCCGAATAGGTCAGAGGATCATCATTTTCGATGATGTGGGCTTCATCATTCTCAATGATAAACCCATACCTCTTAGGTGCATTTCGCACTCTATCTGACCTTTGGAGAGGAGATGTGTGTTGTGGTTGTACTTCATCAATGGGTACATCTGGTTGAAGAATTTCTTGTGTTTCTATTTGGTCTTGAACTTCATTAAGTTCAATTCTTCTTTCACTGCCCTTTTCTAAGATAAACTCTTTTTCTAAGAAAGTGGCATGCCTACTAACAAATACCTTTTGTTCAGTAGGGTGATAGAAGAGATATCCAATACTTTCTTTGGAATAACCTATAAATGTACATTTATCTGATCTAGCACTTAGCTTATGTCCAAAATTTCTTTTGACATATGCTTGGCAGCCCCATATTTTAAAATTTTTAAGATTGGACTTTCTACCTCTCTATATCTCATATGGAGTACTAGATACAGATTTTGAAGGTATCCTGTTTAGCACATATGTAGCAGTTTCTAAGGCATAACCCCAGAAGGAAATAGGAAGATCTGTAAAGCACATCATGGACCTTACCATATCTAATAGAGTACGATTCCTCCATTCAGCTACACCATTTAGTTGTGGCGTATACGGAGGTGTCCATTCAGAGAGAATGCCCTTTTCTTTAAGATGATTTAAAAATTCACTAGAAAGGTATTCACCTCCTCGATCAGATCGAAGGATTTTAATACACTTTCCGGTTTGTTTTTCAACCATACTTTGATACTCTTTAAACTTATCAAAGGCTTCGTATTTATGTTTCATAAGATACACAAATCCGAACCTTGATAAATCATCAGTGAATGTGATGAAGTAAGAGTATCCACCTCTAGCTGGAGTTGTCATAGGACCACATACATCTGTATGTATAAGTCCTAATAACTCACTTGCCCTTTCTCCATGTCCAGTGAATGGAGACTTGGTCATTTTTTCCATAAGACAAGATTCACAAGTTCCTAATGATTCATAATCATAAGGATCAAAGAACTCTTCTTTGTATAACTTGTTGATTCTTGATTCACTTATGTGACCAAGTCGGCAATGCCAAAGGAGGGTATTATTCACTTCCTCTCTCTTTCTTTTATTGCTTTTATTAATATGAAAGACATTGTCATTAAGTAATAAAACTAGAAGACCATTTTCCATAATGCCATTGCAAAGATGCTTATTAGAAAAATAAATAGAGCAACCATTGCCCTTTCCATTAATTTCAAAACCTTTCTTTAACAACAAAGGAATGGAAATTACATTTCTAATAATTTTGGGCATATAATAACAATCTTCTAATTGTAGGAGCTTTCCCGAAGGCAATTCCAAGTTGTAGGTTCCAACAGCTTCAGCCTGGATGGACTCTCCTCCAACGCCATACAGCTCGAAGTCACCTTTCTTCAAAATTTTAATTTTCTGTAGTCCATGCAAAGATTTGCAAATGTGAAAACCACAGCCGGTATCCAATACCCATGAATTTGAATTTGAAGAACTTAATGACAAGTTGGCATGTAACATAAACATACCTTTTGATGCAACTCTTGCATCGGTCTTCATACTTGCAAGAAAACTCTTGCAATTCCTTTTCCAGTGGCCAGCTTTGCCGCAATGAAAACAGGTACTTGATCCGGAGTTTTTCTTTCCTTTTTTCTTTTTGATGCTACTCTTGGGGTTCAATCGTTTCTTAGAACCCTTATTTCCCGATTTCCTCATAGAGGTGCTATTTATAAGGAGTGGACCTTTATCCTTCTTAATATGCCCTTCAGCTGTTTTGAGCATATTTAACAGCTCGGGCAGGGAGGTGTTCAGCTTGTTCATGTGAAAGTTCTCAACAAACTGAGAGAATGAATCAGGCAGTGATTGCAGGATCAAATCCTGACTGAGCTCACTATCCATAGCAAAACCTAATTGACTTAATCTGGTGATCAAGTCTATAACCATAAGAACATGGTTTTGCACTGGAGTTCCTTCATTCATTCTAGCACGGAACAACTGCTTAGATATCTCATACCTAGCAGTCCTGCTTTGTTCTCCATACAACTCTTTTAAATTGAGAAGAATGGATTGAGTGTCCATGCCTTCATGTTGCCTCTGTAATTCATTGTTCATAGAGGCAAGTATGATACATTTGACAGTCACACTGTCATTTTTCCACATCTTATGTGTGGCAACCTCCTCTTTTGTAGCATCATCCCCTAGATCTCCAAGATCAGGGGTTTCAAGTATATAGAAAATTTTCTCCTGAGTGAGTACTATCTTTAAATTCCTCAACCAGTCCATATAGTTTGGTCCGGTCAACTTGTTGGCATCTAAGATGCCTCTTAGTGAAAGTGAAGAAGCCATTTAATAATTCTACATATGCAAGAACAAAACTAATATAAGCAGACCAATCATGATGACATGTTTGCAACTAGATAAGGACTTTAATTTAATTTGTCTCCTACTATTTTTATCGAATATCATAGCCCTCCCCTATGATAAACGTGAAAATATAATTTTTCTTAGTAGGGTTGAGATCCTAATTCATCATAAAAAGCCTTGTGTTTACACAACAAACTCTTATGAGTTCAAAGGTAGGAAACTCTTTCCAATTACATCTCATGCAATTCTCAACTTTATCTTGTCCTCTTAAAATACTTATTGCCTTGTGTTAGCACAACAAACAATAATATTTTAGTTAAGTCAAACCCTTCATTTCCATATAGTCATATTCGAATAATATTGCCCTTGTGGTTGCACAACAAGGCAATATATTAAAATATGCCATAAGCATCTTAATGCACCAAGACAGTATAACATCAGTCCCCATTGCAAGTCTTGTGTTAGCACAACAAACTAGCATGGATCTTGACATAATAATATCGAGGCATGAAGGAAGGCTATCAATAGTGTTATATCAATATTAAGCTTATCCATAATAGGCAATCAAACAATTGGCCAGGTAAGCAGGTGGGAGGCTCCCCTTACTCAGAGAGTAAGGTCCTAATTAAGTAACCACCTTTAGTGCTTTCCTTAGACACCAATTAGATTAATTGTTCTAGAATGGGTTAGCTCAAATTTTTTCAACACTATGACTTAATATAATTTTTATTGAGGGCTTACTAGTCTCTAGCACATTCTTTAATTGTAACATACATTTAACATGTCTAAAATAAACTATTATGCATCATGGCTATCTCATAGCATGTATAAATCATAAGCAATTAATTAACATGCTTCAACATATTTTCATATGGAAAATTTCATATCATGATATTTTATTACATAACATATCATATATTAATCATACATTTCAGCATTTCTCTAAGCATATGACATAACTATCTCATAGTAAATTAATAATCATACATAATTATTTGATTGAACCAATTAAGGATGGCTCTGATACCACTGAAGGGTTTTAGCATGTTATAATGCGCAGCGGAAGCTAGGGATTTTAAAAATTTCTTGAAACCCTTTTAAGCCTAGATCACCTTAATGATTACAATCAAATGATATAAAATAAATGCAGAATTAGTAGAATACCTCAAACGCTAATCCAAAGTGTACAATCTCCACGAGGCGTCCAAGTGTCCGCCCTCCAATGGTGATCCACACGAAAACTTAATCAAGACTTTAGCTCCAAAGACTTTTGATCCTTAATGCAGAATTCTTCTAAAGAACTCTAATGGCTTGCTTTCCTTCCTTTCTATTTTTCTTTAGCCTTCTAAAATCACTTCTAATCCTTTTGTCCTAAAGAAGACCACCTTGTCTTGGCTTAGGACACACTAGAAGCAATGCTAGAAAGAAAGAAACTAATGTAAGAAAGAAAGAAAGAGGAGTGGGGTGGAATTGGAATGATGAAACCCATGGAGTGCTAACCTATTTATAATAGGTGTAGGGATGCATCTCCAAGGGATGCATCCCATCCACACATCCTCTCATGAAAGGGCATCATCTAAAGGGCCATATCAAAAAAGAGGAGGTGCAGATCAAGTGAGGAGGTGTATCAAATGATATGTCCTTTCATGTGGTGCCATATTTTGACCAAGTCAACATCACATGCTAATCACATGTCCATCACGCCTCACCTCTTGATCTTTCATGATGATGATCCAAAGGCTCCAATGCAAGGTGCCATTCACTTGACCCATTATGTCTTCATCCAATGGTGGGATTAAGATCCAATGGTCAATTATGGTAGCCATCCTCTAACCCAATCCAATTGGGTTAAACCAACTCTCCATTATGTCTTCATCCAACGGTAGATCAAGATCTAACGGTCTAGATTGAATGATTTATTAAATCTAATCCAATTAGACTCAAACCAAGCCAATTAGGTGCCAACTCTTGGCTAACCCATATTAGAATATGATCTAATCAAATTAAATCAATTAAGAATCAGATTCGAATCCAATTCGAATCAGATTCGAATCCAATTCGAATTAGGAGCTAAGGTTTGCAACACCTGCTAGGATGTTTATCTTGCAAACATGATCTAATCCAATTAGACCCTTGATAAGTTTTCTTGTGTGTGACCCATTGGGTTCCATACTTAGCCAGCAATAGGTGTGAGTGCGAGTTGACCCAACTTGATTAGAACTCTTCTAATCGATTTAAGTCCAAACTGCGCGAACCCGAACTTAACAATTAGAATCCTTTCTAATTGGTGATCGAATTAACTCTTTAATTTGATCAAACCTATAAAACAAGATTGACGTCTAGCAACGTGTCATGTCTATCCGAAAAATATGGAATTTGGTGGAAATACCAAAAATACCCTTCAGTGGCAAGTTACCATGCAATTCAATCCTTTAATCAAACTGCATCCCAAAAATGCATATGAGTATGAATATATGTCAAACTCAATTTCATATTCATATTTTTCTCAATCTTTTAATGATAATTCAAATAATGAAACATTAGAAACTCTTTCTAATTTTCATTCTACTTTGATCAAAGGTTTCCTGAATTATCATATGATTAGAATAAATAAGATGCTATCTTCTCTTACTAGAAGTGATTAATTCCTTGTTGACCTACTCATAATCTTCGTACACAATTCACCATATCCAGAAGACCTCGTACATAACTTATTATCATGAATGAGTGTAAACCAAAATATGGGTTCATGTGCACAAGATACCATGGTGATCTCAGGTCATAGGATCAGTTGCACAACTCCCACTAAGAGAATCATCTTTTGACATGTAAGTAAGACTTCATAAGATTTCTCTTTGTAGGTCAATTCAGTGAACTCATTCCTCTAATGAGCACCCACATCTTTGTATTAGTGTCTCCACACAAATGATTGTGAGATCAATCATCCTCTGCATCGAGCATACATAAGACATGCCAGTCTTTCCGGTAATCATTGATCCCCGACTCAATATACCAATGACTGGGAATATTTAAGATTAGGATTTTAGGATTTTAAGTCTCACTAGTATGATCTCATCATAGTCTTAAAACCATTGCCCTAATCTAAGGAGTTTATCATAAATATAATCAACAGCATATGATAAAACATAACGCCTTTATTCATATTTAAATGTCATGTACATGATTTGGACAAATCAAAAGAAAAAACCTTTCGCAATACATATTGCGATTGGCTTGTAGGGCATCTACTCTTTCACATCTCTGCTCCTCTTCTTTTGTATTCTATCTTTTGAATCTTGTGTTTCCTTCCAGACAATTTTCATATTCTTGGCCCTGTCTACCAGGTCATCATAGTTGGTTGAGTGCACTACGGCCAAACCCCGACGTAATTGAGGCTTCAATCCTTCTTCAAATCTCCTCATCCGGGACTCTGCATCTATGACGAGGGTGGGAGCAAACCGAGCTAACCTGTCAAACTCTGCCTCATACTCATCCACGATCATAGTTCCTTGAGGCAGATTTAGAAATTCTCTCTCTAGCTCCCTAAGGCGACTTGAAGGGAAATACTTGGAGTAGAAGGCTGTGCGAAACCTTTGCCAGGTAAGTGCCTCCTGCTCGGGTGCCAATGTGCGCTCCACAGACATCCACCAATGATGAGCTCGGTCCTGAAGCATATAGGTGGCAAATCTGACCTTCTCTTCATCGGTGCACTCCATTGCTCTGAAGGCTTTCTCCATTTCCTCTATCCAGGCTTCGGCCTCTTAAGGACTAGTGGTGCCTTTAAAAACCGAAGGAGCCATTCTCTTGAATTAAGCTATACTCCTTTGCTCCGGAGGATCAACGACTTGCTGGATTGGTTGCTGAGGTTGTTGCCTCTGTTGGTGTACTAACCCAACGACCTCCTCAATCAGTTCGAGCACCCGGGTTTGATTTCCGGCGGCAGTTTCTGGAGTTGATTGACCTTGGGGTCCTGAGCTATGCGATGCCTCGCCAGCTTGGTTGGTAGGGGCTCTTCCCCGAGAGCCCCTGACCATCCGATTCAGGCTACGGACACGACGAGGCGGCATTCTGATTCAGTAAAAATATATAGATGTTATAAAATCATCCAAACAGAATATTACGAAATAGTTAATAAAATAAATAAACATTATCCCCTTATCTGGTTCCTACCCATCTCTCAACCTTTCTGATGGATCCTAGGAATCCTAAAACTTAGGCTCAATATAATTGTTTCAGTTACAATCCCTAGTGATCTTAAACCTGGCTCTGATACCACCAAATATGTCACGCCCCGAGCCCGAGGCGCGGCAGACGCCGCACGCCCGCACGGCGGGCCGCACAGGCGTGCAAGGCATCGGATCATATCAAAGCAAATACAAATGTTCAAAACTGACATAATTATTTAAATTTATTCAAAAGCAGTCTTACAAAATTGCAAAATAGCATATGTCAACATAATTTAAATGTCCAAACTAATCTAACTAAAATGCCAATAACTGAAGGAATCGTCGGAAAATCTAACGCACTCCTCAATCCCGTGAGGTCAAGCCTCTGGATCTGAAAAATGGAGAAAATAGAATAATGAGCTACACTAGCCCAGTAAGCAACAAAATACCCCAAAGTGGGGTCAGAGCATATCAGATCAAAATACAGGATAATGTCTGGAATAAATCATAAATAATATTGTTTTGTTGTTTTCAAAACTTATTATTATTTTTCCAAAAACTCTGATACCAGAATCTCAACATAATAGGCTACGACCACGTAACCCAGTGGCATGGGTTGCACAGAGTGCTAGAAACCACTATTGTTAGTCACCGGTGGAAACGGTGTCCAGAAACCACTATTCTAATCACCGGTGGCGCGGTGTCGAAACCGGTTCCTCACAGATTACAAGTCGACAGGTCCAACGTATAATCCCCATTAGCGGGGCCAGAACAGAACAGAACAGATCATAGCCATGCTGAGAATACATATATATAAAAACATATTTCACAAATTTTCCAGTCATAGTTTACGGATTTCAGAGCATAATTTTCAAATGAAATTTAACATGCCGGACCCATTTTACTAAATACAAAACATATTTCAGAATTTAATCTATTTATCAAATAATTTGAAAATCGCACTTGAAGTATTAAGTTACTTACCTCTTCTCGCTTAATCCCTACTTCAGATAGGCGGATCAGGTTCACCTGTTTAAATTTAATTAATTCCTTGTTAATTTCAGATCTAAGCAAAAATCCAAAAATAATACTACTGGGCACGGCCCAACAGGGCCCAGAGTTGGTCCATAATGAACATGGCCCGATAGGGCCCACATCAGACACGGCCCAATGGGCCCACATAGACTCGGCCCAATAGGGCCCTCCCAAGGTTGGCCTCTAATTTGTTCATTTATGCAATAAAAATTCGTTTCAGGGACCAATGTCTAATTACATAGCACCGTTCCGTAATAAAACTTGGGTAAAAGGACCAAACAAATATAGTTGAGGGCCTTTATGTAATAAATCTTTCCTACAGGGATCAAATACAAATTTCAGAATACCTTTTTGTGAAATAATATACTATCAAGGGCTTAACTGTAAAATTGCATTTTTTGGCCAAACGGACTCGGGTTTCGGGTTCCGGGCTTCGGGTCTAAACTGGGTTTCGGATCTTGGGTTTCGGGTCTGAACTGGATTTCGGGTTTCGGGTTTTCTTCTCTTTTTTTTTTTGTTTCGGGTTTCGGGTTCGAACCGGGCCCAAGTTGGGCCCGCAGTGAATAGGGCCCGTGAACAGGGCCCTTCCCCAAACCCCCACGAATAGGGAAAGAAGAAGAGGAAGAAGGGACTGGCGGGGGGGGGTCAGCCTAGGCGGCCGGGAGCTGTTGCCCGGTCGACAGCCGGCCGACTGCAGTGGCGGCCGGCGGCTGCTGCAGCGACGGGCGTCGAAGGAAAACCGAATGATCTCGGTTTGGGGCCAAAGCAAAGGAAGGAAATCAAGCATGTTATTTGGCATGGAATCAAGGGCAAAAGAGGAGGGAAGCTCACCGGCGGTCGACGGAAGTGGCGGCTCTCGGCCAAGGGAGGCTCGGTCCGATGTCAAGCGGCGGCGGCGATGGCACTTTCCGAAGAGGAAGGAGATCTCGAAACAGGGGAAGCTTGAGTGGTGGTGGTGGTTGGCCGAGGCGGCTCACCGGCGACTTGGGAAGTGGGAGCAGAGGAAGGAGAGGAAGAGGAGAGAGAGGAGAGGAAGAAAAGGGGACTCGGCGGTGGCCCTAGGGAAGGATAGATGGGGGTTTTATCTCCCCATCATAACAGCCCTCCGCCGCGAAAATCGCGGCGGTCGAGCGCGATCCGCGGCTGTGATCAGCCGCGGTGTGACCGAAGGGGGGTGCCGCGGGATACCCGCGGCGCCCTTGCCCCATTTGTCCCCGGAGGAGCCGGAGAGGATCGCAATCGCGATCCTCTGTTCCGGTCCTCCCAAAAATAGAAACGGGGCTGAAGTCGGCTGGGGCTGCCGACTTCAGCCCCATATCTCACATTGTTACACTCATGTCATGGTGGATGCTTATATTAAAGGAGCTCTTATCTAACTTAACTTGCAGTCATGCACTGTCGTAACAAATTCAGGCTTCATGATTAATTTTCTATTAACAAAAATTCATAATACTGCAAGTTTTCAGAAGAAATATAGGAGGTGTTGGAGATTAAAGTATGAAAGAAGAGAATCAAATTAAAAAGAAAAGTATAACATATAGACAAAATTTCAAGTTGTTTGCAAATACTTGGTGAAGATTTTGCAAAAATAAGACCACTAGTTATTTGAAAAATTCAAGAATGTTCGTAGACCATGATTTCTTTATTAATCAGTAGGAAATCAGAAAAAATGTTTTTACTGATAAAATTGAGAACGATTAGAGTTTCTTTTCAGTAAGTTGGAGAATAATGCAAGATACTAACAATGTTTCATTTTAACAGGTGCTGTGTTGGTTGTTTGTCTTGTCATTACCTGCAGGTTTGTAACACTGTTGCCATAATTATACGATTGTAGATCATGGATTTTTTCCTTTAAAGTGCCGACATTGTCATTTGGGTTCTCATTTCTAAATGCTTACATTATTGGCTGCAGCTTATGGACTTCTGCAATCATTTTAATAGTGTTGGCAATGATTTTGGTTGATATGATGGTAACTTCCAAATAGCAATTCCAAATATTCTTTTTAGTTCTTGATACTCATCCAGTCATGCATGGATGACCTACCAAAGTTTATGCAGAAATTCGTTTGTTACTTTTGCAATCATTTATATTCATATCTAGGGCTATCATGCCTTTGGCTTGTTTTCTCATGAAAATAATTTTTCACTCCAATTGAAACCGTTCTGTCCAAGCAAGTGTGAGGCTTATGTAACCTAGTTTTTCCATACTAGATTATTTATAACGATTTGTCAATTTAACTTGCTATCTTTAAGGCACAAGATCAACTTTTGCACATGATATTGACAAATATAAATGCATTGCACTGCACAGATCTATTTTTTTAGTGTTGCAAGAAGTGCTGCAAAAAATATACGGTGAATAGATCACTGTACAAAATGATACAAGTACAACATCCTCAAGATTTGAAATAAGTTTTCAGTAAATTTCTGTAAACAAAAACTAGAAAGAAATACAACCATAGATTTTTTTATTATGTACTAATCTTTGTTGTTAACCAATCACAAAACTTGGTTTTAGAATATTTGAGGTTAATAAATTAAATGAACCATCTGTTTTCTTTTAAATGCTTATAAACTAAAAACCCTGAATAAAATTGAAGAGGTTATTGATTATAGATTGTCTAGCTTGGCACCAGGACAATGTGTCAATGGTATGGTCACTAGCAATATGCATTCAGCATGAAGCTATGAATTACAGAGGAAAAGCTTGTGGGCTATTGATCAGGGGCGGCCCAATACATTTGGGGGCCTAAGGTGAACTCATTAGAAGAGGCCTTTTATTATTATTATTTTAATGATGAAAAATTTTAATAAGTATAAAAAAACTTTAAAATTTTATTTAAAAATAATTCGTCTAGCTTTTTGAGAAGCGAAATTACTAATTAAACTTTTATACTCAATATCCATTAAAATACTATTTTCAATCGATAATATATCTAATCCATTTAATCTTTCTTGTAACATAGTTGATCGCAAATAAGATTTTATCAACTTTAATTTGGAAAAAATTCTTTCAGCAGAAGCAACTGTTACAAGTATTATTAATAATATCCTATATGCAATGCATGCATTTAGAAAAGAATATGTTTTTTTTATAAAACTTAAAATATCAATAGGGGTACTAGTTTCTGTTTGTAAAACTTTTTTTAAAACTTTTAACTCTGAAAACAGATCAATACCATCAATATCAGAATATTCACCCTGTTTTAAAAAGTTTTCAAGATTAAGACAACACTTTTTCAGATCATCTTCATTCAAAGATTTTAACTTTCTAAAATTAAAGAAAAAACCAAAAATATTTTCATATATGATAAATTGTTCAAACCTATTTTGAATTGAAGAAATAGCTTGATCTACTATATATAAAAAGTAATCAATTCTAAAAGATTCTTCAGCTGATCTTGTTGTCTCATCATCACTATTTTCATCAAAATATTTTTTTCTACGGATCACACATTTTTCAAGAAATGTAGGTTCTATTTTCATTTCATTTGCAATTTCTTAGATGAATTCAAAGCATTCATGAATCCATTTTTTCTATAACTTTTCAAATAAGAAAGAAGACCTTTTAATTGATCTATAGCAAAATCAATATGTATGTCTTCAGATTGTAAAATCTTACTGACTGAGTTAACAGCAAACAATATATCGTGCCAAATATTCATGCCCAATAAGAACTCAAAATTTTCAATCTCATATGTAGCTAAACATGTGGCTTCACTCTTTGTTTTAGGATCTTCACTAGTTTCCGCTAATTGAACTAAGGCATATCTTATTTTAGGAGCTTGGTTTTTAATTGCTTTGATACTTTCAATACGACTTTTCCAACGTGTTTGTGACAAGGATTTTAGAGTCAATGTGGATATATTATTATGTAACATTTTTCATTGTTTGTAGGAGGAAATAAGGTATAAATTCGTTGTATCACTCCAAAAAAAGATATAGCCTTAGGACATGAGTTAGCAATATCACATAATACTAAATTCAAGTTATGACATCCACAGGGTGTGTAAAACGCTCTAGGATTTATATCTAATAATCTTCTTTGTACACCTTTGATGTTTTTCTTTCATATTAGATCCGGTCATACCCTTGTCCTCTTATATCATTAACCTCAAGTTTATATTTTTTTATTATATTTATAAGTTCATTAAAAAGGCCTTTTTTAGAGGTATCATCTACTTCTAAAAATTCTAAAAAATATTCTACTTCTACTGGACTTGTTGAAGTATCTACACATCTTAAAAGTAGGATCATTTGTTCCTGATGGCTTGCATCAGGAGTGCAATCAAGTATTACAGAAAATTATTTTGCTTCTTTAATCTTTTTAATTATTATAGCTTTAATGTCAGATGCTAACATTTGAATTAATTAATTTTGAATATTATGACCTAAATAATGATTGTGAATTTCACCATGTTGAATGCGTCGAACATGTTCTTGCATTACTGGATCAAATTCTGCAATCGTTTCAATAAAACTTAGAAACTTTCTGTTATTGCTTTGATAGATCTTTGCATTCTTTCCTCGAAATGCTAAATTATTTTTTGCAAGATTTTTTACGACAACAGTAATTCTCAATAGAACTTTTTTCCAATGATCCTTTTCTTGGTTTATTTGTTCTTGGAGACTTTTATCAATTATCTTATTGTTTAGCAATCTCACTTCTAAATCAATCCACCTATTAATACTAATGATATGTTCATTAGTTGTTTCATGACTTTTAAGCTTGATACCTAATTTTTTTCAATCCCTACTTCCTTCATTGACTAATTGACTCGTGCTAGGCTTTGAATCAAATAATTTACAACAAAAACAATATACTCTATCCAAATCTTTCGAATACACTAATCATCTTCTATCATATTTTTCACCATTAGGTAACTTACGAATGTAATATATCGTAGAGAAGTGTCTATTATTTTCATCCTTAGAAAAATGAAAATCATAATCTCTAATTGGGGCTCTTTCCACTATTAGATCTCTAAATTTTGTATCAATCTTTTTTCATTAACCAAGATCATATAAATTTGTAGGAATAGAACTAGTTTCACAATCTTTTTTCTTTTTTATCCTATCTCCATCTGATTTTTCATTGTGCTCTTTACTAGATATTGTTTCAATAGCAATCTCATTTTTTAACTTTTCGGGTGCCTGTTCTGTTGCTAATTCCTGAGTTGAATTTGATGTGGTGTTTTGTTTGTTTGTAACAACAAATCTATCTAGAGCTCCTTTTTGAGATTGAATGAGTTTATCGATTTTTCTTTTCTTTTTGAGTTTTTCATACCCACAGTTATATTTTCTATTAGACATTTTAATCTATAAATAATATTATCAAACTAAGCAATTAAAAAAACACCTTAAACAAATCAAAATATAAAAAAGTTAAAAATGATAAAACTTGATTGTGTCAAAAAAAAACAAACTCGGATCCCAACAAGTAGTGCCGACCTTAATTGTGTCGAGAAGAGGCGGAATAGTGTCGAACTCGACGGCGAGAAGAGGCCGAATAGTGCCGAACTCGACAGTGAGAAGAGGCCGAACCGCCGAAGTCACAACCAATCTACAATTGTACCATAAAAATCAATTCTAGTGTCTCTAACTTGACTAAATAAAAATTAATTAGACCAAAAGATTAATTAATAAACTAACTCAGAAGCTAATGCCTAATAGAGGACTGAGAGGAGAGACGGTGGATTAGATTCTCACCGGTCACCACTGCCAGGGATCAGTGGGATGCTAACGGTCCAACGGAGCCGAGCTGCCAAGGAGGCCGGAGCGGCGGAGCCCGGAGGTCGGAGGAGCCGAGGAAGGCGAGGAGAGCTAGAGAGGACTCCTCTCAGAGGATGGAGCCGAGCTGCCGAGGAGGCCGGAGCTCGGAGGTTGGAGGACGGGAGGACACGAGGACGGCGACGTCGGCGAGGAGAGCTGGAGAGGAGATCCGAAGCAGGGGTAGTCCAAGATCTAGAGAGGAGATCCGGCCGGCGGTTCAAGAGCTGGAGAGATCCGGCTGGCAGCTTGCCACTCGCCGGGTTCTTGTCTTTTTGGAACCGGAGGAGGAGGACCGAGGATGGTGGACTTTAGAGTGGAGCCGACTAGCCGAGGAGGCCGGAGCCCGAAGGTCGGAGCCTCGGAGGAGCCGAGGACGGCGAGGAGAGATGGAGCGGTGGAGCCTGGAGAGGATCCGGAGCGGAGGCTTCAAACCGTTCTTTTGTGCTTTGAAACCCGAGCTGTCGAGCTGAAGAACTGAAGAAGCCGAGCTGCCGAGTCTGTCGAGAACCGGAGAAGATTCAGCAATAAAAAAGAAACCACCGGCAGAGAAGGGGGGAGAGAAGGGGGAGAAAATGCCTGTTGCTTGTCGTAGCCGTTGCCTAGGGCCTAGGCGCCTAACTGTCTGTCGTCGGGGAGACGCCGAAGGGACGCATTGTAGCGGCGTAGCCCAGTAGCCGTCGCCCACTGCCCAGCTATGAGCTAGCTTTCACATCCGAAAGTTGTGCATTAATTAAGCAAAAAAAAAAAAAAAAGAGCCGTGGGGTGGGGGCCTTCCCTGGGCCGGGGGCCTTAGGCAACCGCCTCAGTCGGCTGCAGTCGCCTAAAGCTCGAGCCGTCCCTACTATTGATTGCTCCCAAATATTTTTGGAGGTTGTCAAATATTCTGCATTCACCTTCATCTCTTTGTTCTCTTGCTGAAAAGTACTTGATTGTTGGCCTAGAATTAGCTCTAAGCCATATGACCAACCCTATGTTGCAACTCAATTACCCTTGTGGATAAGTCAGGCTTGGGAATGCGTATTTTTGTAGTCTAACAGGAATGCTTACATGATAAGTCTTTTAGTTATATAAGACCTGAATGTCATTAGAGTAGATTTTATCAGTCCCTCACTTTCTATAAGCTCTCAAGTGGCACACATCAAGTACATGAAGCTCATGATGTTGGATCTTGCCTTTGTGTTACAAGCCAAGCACCACTTTTATCAAGCCGATAGCAACTACCTGTTGTGCTTGAAATGGGCCCTAATAATGTTAGCTTTTGAATTTTACTAAAAAATATTAGTTTGTAGAAATCAATTGAAATGGTGCGGTTATGTACAACAAACACTTGAGAAGGCTCTACCAAGAAGAGGTGCTTTGGTCTTTTTGAAAGGAAGTAGACAAGAGAGGGAAGACCAGCGGTAACGTGGATGGAAGTTGTGAAAAAGGATATGAAAAATTTGAGATGAAATAATACATAGCCTCAAATAGGAATGCCTGGCAACTGAAAATTCAGAAAAGTTGACCTCAAATAATTGGGATGGGTTTGATCAAGGTTCACAGACCAGCAGTTGTACCGGCCAGTGACCGGTTCGGCATGGTTCGGGTTTGTGCCGTGCCGTTCCGGGGCATATCGAAAATAGGGAGAGGGAGGGGGAGAAAAAGAAAGAGGAAGAGGGAGGGTTGAGGGCTAAACTCGAATACAAACTCTAGCTAAGCAAGAGAGAGGGAGAGGGAGGGAGGGAGTTAGGGGAGGGTTAAGGGCTTACTAGGTTGAGAGTGAATGACATGCAATGTTCAACACCATTTTGATCCTCTAACAAGGGAGGGGGGATGCTCTTGAAACATCTTGAGACTGGGGGAAGGGCTTGAAGCCTTGAACCATCACGAGTTATAACCAAGCGTTTTACAATTGAACCGATGGTTTTATAATTGAACCTAGTGATTTTCGAACCCCTTGGTTCGGGTAGGTTTAATAGTTATTGTTATTGTATTAGGATGGGAGTTGGTGTGGAAAGCTATGTTTGACTGTTACATGCGGAAATAGCATGCCAGTGTCATGTTCATTCTTTGTTAGTTATCTAGTTCTCTGATATCACCTTTTTTTCCCATTTTTGGGGCAATGAGAAAGATATTTGGATCTATGTACTTTATATCGGGCAAGTAAGCTAAGGAAAGAAAGCATGCATGCAGCAAGCAAGAACGAAAGATTGAACAAATCAATCAATGAATTTGAAAAAGAAATTGTAATCAGATTAGTCCAATTGTTATGAGACATCTCAAACACAATCATGTGATGAGCAGAGCTAAATCATTAGAACGCATGTTAGCACATTTTTAGCATTAATAGATAAAAAGTAATGATATGTTTTTTTGAAAAAATTAGCTTGGCTTAATAAATGTGCTAAGTTATATATTGGTATGACCCATCAAGTCAAGAATCGCCGAACCGTTACCAATCGGCATACTGGTCGGCCACTGGACCAGTTTGGTACCGGTACCGAACCGGCCAAACAAGCCACAGCATGTTGTGGCATTGCTGTGGCATTTAATGCCACAACCATAATGCTATGGCAAATCGAACCGAATTAGGTTTCAGTTCGCATCAAGTTCTCACCGAACCGGACGGAACCGGTCCAGTTCTTCAGGTTCAGCCTTGTATCGGCCGGTTCCAGCCTTGTAGGAACCGGGACCGTTTTCTGTGGCCGCACTGACCTAGTCAGAAACTGGACCGGTTCAGTACGGGCTGAAGTGGCCGGTACGGGCCAGTTCAACATTCCTTGCATCAAGTACTTCTTGTAGACACTTGGTACTTGGTAATATACCTATGGATTATCTAACATAATTTCAATTGGATAAGTATCAGCTTTGCAGGGTATAATACATCATAAGAATTTACTGCATCGATACATGATAGATTTGCAATAATGAACATATTGTAACCTAGGTAACACTAGTTTGGGCAATGGATAGATATTTGGGACAAAATAAGCCCATGATAGTGGTGAAACAAAAATAAGTGTCTTTGGAAAAGAATGCTATATGATCTGATATTTGGTTATGTTTTCTAAGGGTTTCTATTCCATACTTCACAATATTCTTCAAGTAAATTAGGTTGGTAGTGTTTGTGTCGGTTTGCAATCTTGGTATCGGATCCCATACCAATACTATCACAACCTAGGACCTTACCCAAAAAGTCTAGCCAGAAAGTGTTATTTGGGTTCATTAGTCCTATATAAGTACCCAAAATCTATCTAACTGATATGGGACTCAACAAACGCCCGCACGGATTCTGACATCCTTCCCTTATTTAAGCCTTAACATCCTCGCCAAGCTTAGGATCTAAATCTATTTATAAGTACCATAAATTCAATCACAAACACCACAAACAACATGTGATCAACCCAAATAGGCCCATGTTGTAGCATCATCTGGTCCACACGAGCCATGGGCTGGATCTGCTTTGATATTATTTGTCACAATCAAGGTACGTCGTATCGATTCTGGGCCTTGTACCAGTGCCACCCTGTTATTATGTCGATACACTTGGTACGGAGGACGGTTTGCGTACCGAGTGTCAGTACATCTCCTGTACTACATACAGATTTGGTAGTTGGTACTGTTATGGTACGTCCTTTACCGCCTGATTTGATACGATATGGCTTGGTCAACCTAGGACCTCATGCAAAAAAGTTAGCCAGAAGATGTTATTTAGATTTCTTGACCATATGGTTTTCGTACCCCCTCACATCATTTGGTACGGGGCATACTGTATTGTGCCAGGAGGAAACTAATTCGAAACTTAACTTCGAGTCGATACAAGCCCCGTACCACCTCGTACCAATGCATACCGCCTCGTACCGAGGTGTACTAACCTGTACCGAGCTGTACCGAAGTGCATACCAGTCCATACTGAAGCATGCTGACCCATAGTTTGTCATATTGGTCCGAACTGGACGGTTTGGAGCTTACTGTACCATACCGGTTCGGTACCAGTATCCGGTACGGATGGCGTACTAACACTTGGTACGCCAAAAAAACTTCAAACTGTACCGTACCGAATTGTGCTAGTGTGGCATCGATATGGAGTCCGATACCGAGATGACGAACCTTATACTGACCTGTATTGAGGCATAATAAAATAAAAATTAGCAAAAATTGTTAAAGAGCTATTTCTGTACAGGAGCGTACCATATCGTACCAAACTTATAAGATATCGATACGGTACTCGATACCGAGATTGCGAACCTTGCTTGACCGTGTATAAGTATCCAAGATCTACCTAATGCATAGCCTATGTGGGACTAAATACACCCCCACACGGGTCCTCACAAGTACCATATTGGTACACCTAGTATGAGGGTATGAGTATTGGTTTGGTACCCGTGCAGTACAATGTGCTCGGTATAGAGCGGTATGCACCAGTACTGTGAATCTTGGTTGATGTAATTCTAACTGGTTTTGCTTTCTTCTTTCAATTTTTCTGATGCAAATTTAAGGCTCTTGTCTAAGCGATTATGTTGCCTTGTCTTAGAAAACTTTGTTGTTTGCAGTCTTTGGATCAAGGTTGGGTTGAGAAGTTCCATAGTCATGAAGGTTTTGATTTTCTTTTTGGTTGTACCCTAGAAATACAATTTTTTTCCATTTTAGGAAGTCTTCTACTATGTTTTGCTAGGAAATGCTTGAAGGGTCCTATTTGTTTCTTTTTATTATTTCTTTCTTAGGGAGAAAGGTTTAAAATATTTCCTAGTCATCAAGTCTTGTCATGCTATAAAAGGAGAAAAAGAAGAGCGTGAGGTCAGTTTTGGTGATGAATAATCCATATGACTGCTTTCTGATCTATTTATGTGCTGTCTAGAACACTCATTTCCTCTTTTTGGGTTTGATTAATCACCTCATGTCATGGAAATAATTGCCATCAAGGGCAATGTTTTGTTCCTGATTGCAGTTTTTCAATACAGAAAATCTGAAATATATTTAGATTTTGTATATTTCAGATTTGAAATTTTATTCTGGTTCCCTTTGTTGTTGGTTCATTCTGCTAGATCACATCTACATCAGTTCTTCTCATGTCTGTGACTGCATAAGAAATGAGAGTAAGAGTTTAACTTAGGTTACTTATGGGTCCAACAAGAATTTTTTTGTATGCTTAATGTTAGGATCTCTAATATGGCGCACTTCTTTGCCTACATGAAGATATATAGATTACATATTGGCAGTTTTTACTTACGACAAGCTAATTTAGCAAATTTTGCAGACTTTTTCACACAGAAAATTTTTGACTGTTTGTCTCAATCAAGGTATGCTGAACCGGCCCGTACGTACTGTACCGGTACTGAGGCCAACCGGTATGGTTCGGCCGTGGAAAACGGTTTCGGCATAGGGGTCGGAACCGACTGGTTCCTGCTGCGTACTGATGCGAACCACTTCGGTTCGCACCGGTACCATCTGGTACCGGCACGGGGAAAAAGAAAGAAGAGGAAGAAGAAGAACAGGAAATAAGAGGAAGAAAGAAGAGGAAGAAGAAGAGAAAGAGGAGAGGAAGAGAAAAAGGAGACTTACAGGTACCGGGCCTCATCGGGGTGATCCTCGTCGGGGCTTGCTCGTGGGAGAAGACTGGAGGAGAGAGGAGAAGAGCACAGGAAAGAGGAGAAGAAACGAGAAGGCTCAGGAAGAATGAAGAAAATTCGACACGGGAAACGCGCCCGCGCGGGGAACGCGTCCACAAGGGAAACGGCGCAGGAAAACGCGTTGCGTGGTTGCGGTTTTAAATGAAAAAATGAGAAAAATGCGTGAAAACGTATTTTGTGCGCGCCCACGCTCCTGCACGCTCTCGCGCGCGCTGTCCCCGAGCTAGGTCGGTATGACCCGGTTCGGTTCGGTATGGTACGGTATCGATACCGTACCGGTACCAGTGCCCACGGGTACATCAGTATGGTTGGTACGGCGGACCTTAACTCTCAATTATACCTGGTAATTCTAAGTGGGCATGGATACAAAAGTTTATGATTGCACTTTGAGGAAAACTCAGATATTATAAGAACTTAGTCATGCCACAGGTTGAGTCTATTTACAGTGCAATTTTCTATTATAGGACAATAATGAAGATTTCTTTAACCTTATCTTGCATGGATTATGCACGGCCTTAGTTCTACTTCCCTTTTGGATTATGTCCAAAAGGTGCCAACTGTTTCTACTTTGTACTGTAGCATATCATGAAATGTAATATACCACATAGGCACATATAGACATCGGAAATAGAGGTTTTCCCGAAAGAACATACCCCATAGGAAAAGTACTTTCTTTTAGACTGGTTAGCGTGTAACCTAATCTTTGGGAGACCAATTAAAACAAAACAATTTTTTGTTAAAGGGGAACCGAGTACTCAAAAAACACTCAATTCGATATGCTGGGAGGTAATATGATTGATGCTGCGAGGGCATGGTTCTTTACTCAGATGTTGGTACGGGCTCTTTCTTCCCTGGCCCTGTTTTGGGCAGGCAAAGCAATACACTGGTTCCATGAGCGTGTCAGATGCTGGAGTCAGTCGATGTTGTCAACCAGCCTTTCACGCACTAGCCCATAAGTTTTGGTCTTTGGGTAGATAGAAGCCTCGTTGGACCAGCCCAAGATGCTCTCTTTTTTTTATTTCTGACACTATCACATCTAATGCTTACTGAGTTGCTGAAAAGCAACCTCCATGATGATGCTTTTTCAAACCTTCCTATGACTGAACAAGGGCCTTTTTCAACTTTCCCACAAATAGAGAATCTTGCGAGGCAAATCCTGCAACATATATTATAAAATCATTGGACTCTTGATTTCTATTGCTTTGCTTGTTATGATGATGTATACTGCAAAACTTAGTTTTTCCATATTCTTACATTGCACATCCTGGCAGGGAATTATGGCCATCCTGGAGATCCAACTGAATGCAGTTTCTGTTGTAAACCTTGTCATGTCAATAGGAATTGCTGTTGAGTTTTGTGTGCATATCACACATGCATTCTCGGTTAGTCTCATAATCTCTCATTTGTCAACTATTAATGCTACGAAAATTTACATTGATAAAGTAGGTTCTATTATTCTTCACAACTATTTGAGTTCTGCTGTTTCGTTCTGCACAATCCAGCAATAGCAATGTTTCTATGTGATTATGACCATTTTCATAAAATCATTTTTGGAGCACATATGAATATAAACATGCATTTATTTTATGTAGATACATGCACAGTCAACCTACTATTGCTAATGCCCCTGGTTTGACTTTTAATTCGAATAACTTGCTTTACTCCAAGAAGCTAGCCCCCCAACTCTTTTCTCTCTATCATTCCTTAGTTGGAGTTAGAATTTGGAGAAGTCCTTTAGGCTTGTCTGATGTGAAAAGTAGATCTGATTGGGGACCTAATGAGGTTATAGAGATTGGAGGTAGTACCTTGCACTACTTGGGCATGCAATTGGAAGAATTACGTTATATTGCTTAAATTAGACTTATGAAATTAAAAGTAACTTGTAACCCAGTATGTGACTTGTCTCAGCCCTCGAGAAAATTTTTGCATGCTACTTAAGCCTCTGGGCAAGTAATTTCAATTTTTGTTCATATCATTCTATTATGCTTTCATCCAGATCTTCTGAAAAGACATGGAATCTAAGTTTGGTTTAGACTTTAAAGAAAATGTTTTCTGATGTTTTGGGAAAAAAAAATGAAAGGTAGAAAGAAAACAGAAGCAACATAGCCCATATATACACCTCATTTGGCCTCACAAACTAGTTACAACTTACAAGCAAAACTCTGAAACTAGCTCTAGTTTTGTTTTAACTCTGATTGAAACTGAAGCATTTGGGTTTGTTTTTAGAGATACGAGGGAAACTTCAATCATATAGGTGGGTATATGAAGTCCCTTAGCCCATAACATATAGAATATATAAAGCATAATCAAATACAGAAAGCAGGAAAGTGAATTAAAATAAAAGATTGCATAAGCAAAAAAGAATGTTGCAAAGAAAGGTATGTTCTTGATGATGAGACGAACATTAGGTGTCATACCTCTTATTTCTAACAGTGTTATGTGGATATGAGTGTGAGAATGAGGTCCATATACATATGCAAGCATCTTAGGAAGAGGACACAAAGGAATATGGACACATGCAGGACAAAAAAATTAAATAAATTATGTTTCCAATACTACTAAAACGAAAACATTAGAATATGACTTTCAAGTTTAAACAAACAGATTTCTTAGTCAAACTACTAAATTAGTTTAAGCATATAAGAAACATGACATTTTTGTGAAATGGTCCAAGTCTTTACCAAATTATGAAATGTACAATCTCTCAAAGGAACAAAAGCTTATTTCTGATGTCATAATTGTGGGTCAAATAATTAATGAAAAGGTCTTGTCTAAAGGTACGCCACACTATACCGAACCGGGCAGTATAGGGCATATTGTACCATACTAGTTTGGTATTGGTACATGGTATGAGAGGTGTACTGCACTTGGTATGCCGAACTAGTCCCCATACCGGATGTACCGACACAATAACAGGTTGGCACCAAAGTACCGAAACGGCATATCTTGGTCTTGTCTCTACCGTTTTGTGAAATATACAATAGAAGAGTTTGTTGAGTATTTGAGTGTAGTACATATCTGACTTGTTGGTAAGATCTGACACATGGTTTGCCGTACCTGTTCCATATCGGTATCTGGTATGGGCGGCATACCGATACTTAGTATGCTAAAAAGATCCTATATCGTATCGTACTGACACAATGCTAGTGTGGCACCGGTACCGAGACAGCAAACCTTGTTCTGGCACATTCTTTGATATGGTCATGACTCGTGACGGTTTCGGTAACATAATATGCTGAAAATTTAGCTTTGCCCCTTTGGCTTCAAAAGCCTTTGATAGAGGATTCCAGTTTCAAACCAATATCTTTATCTGAATTTGATTGAAGGAGCATAGCCTCAGACCAAGTACTTTTCTTAACCGTTGCCTTGCACTACAAGTCTCTTGCATGTTCTCATACCATACATTGGTATTTTATAAGTTCTAGGGGCCTTTACAATGCTTAAGTTTCCTGGAAATCCCTTATAAACTTGACTAGGTCTCATATTACTAATAAGAAATCAAAATATAGGCTATCCATGTTAACTGATAGTTACATGATTTTCATGGAATCTAAAGGTAGAAATTAGGTGTCAGTCAATTTGCAATGTCATAATAATCCCACAGAATTTACAGTGGCACCTTGTCAATTTTTGGGTGATATTTTCCTTATCTGGACTCCATTAGTCACTTTTGGAAAACTAGATCTGATAAGAGTGGAACTGTTTTGAGCTTTGACTTCATTGCCGGGTCTTCCAGTCTGACTTGCCATCAATGTGTTTTGTGGGCCTGGTGTCCTTGAAGTCTTTTGTGGGATTCTCTTGTACATTGATCACATAAGAAGGTGGTATGCATCCTTGGCGTACAACATATTAATTATATGAAGGCAGGTATGGAGGAGGCTTACAGGTGAGGTGAGTGGGGACTGGAGAAATTGGGGTTTGAAGATGAGAGAGACTTGTTAAGGGAAAAATGGTGGAAGTGGCATTGGATGATAATGAAGGAGCAACGGTTGAGGATAAGAGGAACATAGGAAAGGGAATATGGAGGTGGAGGATGACTATGGTGGATGCTGGTGGAGGGGGATTTCTAGAAAGGGAAAGGAGAACGGATTGACTTGAGGTGGATGGGACTTGAGATGTGTGTGTGTGAGAGAGAGAGAGAGAGCTTTCTTTGTGATAAAGTAGGCATTGTAATGGTGCAGGTGATCATGGGATCAGAGATAGAGAGCATGGTGGTAAAGCAAGCAAATTACTGGTGTAGTGTGGCAGCAGGATTCACTGGGATTAGACTTCAATTGTAGATGTGACTACATGTTTTGTTTTGTAAATTTGTTTTACTTAATGGATCTTGTCACCATCTTGTCAGTTTGCTCTCAATCTAAATCTTGTCCATCTATTGATGGATGGATTAGGTAGACCCATCGGTTGCCAGACTGAAAACTGCTGGTGGGTTTGAGTTATGAAATTGGTTTCCAGTACGAACCAGCCATTCATACTAATGCATCGATAAGACTTAGATCATTATCAGGCTATAAACTGGAAAACAATTGCCTGATTTGAGTTATTGAATGGATTCAAGTTATGACCTGACCATTAACAGGCCTTGATCTGGTTATGAACTTAGATTGAGCACGGATGGTAACATTACTGAGCTAGACATCCAACAACCTGATGACACTATAAGCTATTCAGTTATGATGGTTTAATTCAGTTAAAATGTCCATAGAAGACATAAATTTAGAGTGTCGCACGCAATTTAGAATTTCTCTAGAAACTCATTCCCATACCTGTTTCCCAAGCACTTCCTGTCTTCTTTTTTTTTTTCCGACATCCACTTCCTTGCACCCAGGTCTGATCCCTCTTCAATCAGCCAAGGTTCACAGAATTACCGTAACTGAGTAAAAGTTGTCATAACTTTCTGTCTCTTTTAGTTTTCTGATGTTTTGATTTTGGTTATGGGTTTGTTGGAAGCTTTAGATTTCAGAGCCTATCATAGTTCTGCTTGTCGCAGGCCAGCAATGGGGATAGGCAGACCAGGGTCAAAGAGGCTCTGAGTACAATGGGCGCTTCTGTATTCAGGTAAGATGTTATTTTCTTTTTCTTTTGTACTTACCATCTACTAAAACAGCAAGCTATTGAATTGAATAACTATGACACTCCAGGAGGTACTGTTGATGTGATTGCCTTCATGAAAATCTTTATCTATAGATATATCCTACAACTGTCACTGCTCAAGAATGAATTGTCTGCTGTTTTTGACTCATTTTGTTTTGTATATCTAATTATCAAGGCAAGTTACTATTGCAGCTTTTATAGTCCCATGTCAGAAGGAAAGTTGCATCATTTCCATACAGGCCCTCCATTATGGTCTTACCAAGAGATGCACTATGGCTAGAGAACTTTTGAATCGATTGGTTTCAAGCGGTATTGTACATCATGGGCCCCAAACTTGTTTGGGATTAATTTGGAATAAGAACCCTTTTATTGCTTCTTATTGCATGTATTCGGCCATACAGTCACTCCTGCTACTTGGTTAGAGTACCTTTTAGAAGGGGTAGAATGGGGTTGTAGAAAATCTGACAGCTACCTTTGCTTTATCTGATCCACCTAAATCGAGCTGAGTGGATTAGACTAATGTGCCAAAATGGTAAAATAGCTTTAACCCAGTGAATTTATTCTTTTCTTTTCCAAAGAAGTTCCAGATTACCTATTTGTCCATTTTATCAGCCCCACCAAACAACGGTTTTAAGGTCTACTGAACCATTACTGGGGTTCATACTGGCCAACGACTAGTTCGGTACAGCATGGGTCCCTACCATGCCATTCCAGGACATGGAAATAGGGAGATGGAGGGGGAGAGGAAGGAGAGAGAGGATGGGAGAGGGGGAGGGAGGGAGGAAGGGGGAAAGAGAGAGATCAGAACCCACAAAACCTGCACCTAACTCCAACCCCTTCTTCCCAAACCAAACCCTAAATCAATTAGAACCCACAAAACTCCACAGCAGTGGAACCCTAGAATCCCTCTGTCCTCCTCACCTTGAGGGAAGCCACTATTGATCGATCTTTTTCCGTCGAAATAAATGCAAGCATACAGTTCTTCCAATTCCACTTCTGATCGATATTAGGAGGAAAAAAAAAAAGATGGGAACCGAAGATCTGAAACCCTAGAGTAATTCCCTAGCACGGAAAGGTGGGGAGAGAGGAGAGAGAGCAAGCAGCATCCGGTAAGGGCCAACTTCGAAGAGGGAGAGCAAGCAGCATCCGGCAGTGAAGCGAATGAGAGAGCCTTCGAGGTCTCAAACAATCAAATGTTTTTTTTTTTTTTTTTGGGGGGGGGGGGGGGGGGGGCGGGGGGGCTTTATAACCATCAAACATGGAGGGATTTATAACCTAATCATCAAGCTCTTGAACCATCAAACCATCGAATGCAGAGGGACTTATAATCAAACTAACTCAACCCGGTGAACCATTCTGATTTGGCATTGGTTCGGTTCGGTTTGAGACAAACCGCTTGGTTCATGTCAGTTCAGCAATTACTGAAGGTTATTGTTTTCCTTCTTCTTCTTTCTTTTTTTTTTTTACCCTTTTCCTGAAAGGTATGTTGAATTTGTGCTAAAGCCTATACACGACACCGTTGGTTAATTGACACACATATGACTCCAAACATCCATCACAGGTGAATGTGACAATTGCACTCAATAAAATATTCACTTTCCCCAAGCTGCTCATTCTGTAGTACTATAAGGAGCATCAAAACCATAATCAGAAAAGGAAAGAATTCAATAGCATTCCAGAGATTTGAAGATTCCAAGGAACGCATGAGATGTTACATTTAATGAAATACACTCATTTTGAGTTGCTTTTTCATTGTTAGCTTATCTAGATTCTAGAAACTATTCTAATACTTGTTTTCCTTTTTCTTGCAGTGGAATTACACTGACAAAGCTAGTCGGAGTGATTGTCCTGCGTTTCTCAAGATCAAAACTCTTTGTGGTCTCTAATTGAACCCTAGATTTTTAATTTTTCATATTTATCCTCAAAACCACCAGTTTTAAATCTCTGTTTTTGACCATGATCTTGCAGGTTTATTATTTTAAAATGTATCTAGCACTGGTCCTTATTGGTTTTCTGCATGGACTCGTGTTCCTGCCAGTATGTTGTTGAAACATGCCTTTCTATGATATGATTGGCCTGGGGATATGTGAAGTTTGTGTTAATTATTGCTTTGTTGTGTGCAGGTGGTGTTGAGCATTTGTGGCCCTCCTTCAAGGTTCATTCCTGTCAACAGGCCAGAAATTCAGCCGACAACCTCAACTCAGCAAAGCTAATTAATTTCTAACTTGGTCAAAATCTCATAATGCTGTACCCATGTTACATATATGGGGCATTTGAAGCTTGTGTATCATGGAACCATGTATGTGCATATCCATTTTTTTTGCTTGCAATAAGGCATATGTAGCTTGTATCATCATGTAAACCTGGAAACCAGATCACAGTGCACGAGCAAAAAGAAAATGATTGAACTTGAAACATCAAGTATCCATCTATGGTGCTCCAATGCTCCGAATCTTCTAGAGAAATATGTTCAGGTGGTGAGGATTAATAACAGCATCAATTCTATTAAGAACTGGGTAGCCATACTGCTCTGGGGAACTGATTAATGTTGATTGTAACCAAAATGTTCGAAGTTCTCAGGTAGCAAAAATTGTTAACTTGTATGGTTATGGTCCCTCATTTTGTTCATTGTATGGATGTTGGACTAGGATATCCTGAAGGATGTAACTGGATTTGCCCAGCAGTCCTGTCGAGACTTTTCCAAAATGCAAATGATTTTTATGAAACAGCTACAAAAAAATAAATGGATAAATCAGGGAGAAGGCTTTGCTCATCATATGCAGTGGGGTTGTCCAAACTTGAGTTAAGCTTAAGCTGAACCCAATTACAGTTCTTCAAACTTGGTCTATGTCCTAATTAAACAAGTTATTTAGACAAGCATAAGGTTCTATTTATTTTTGCAAGCCTATAATTTTTGCGCTTGGCTTGTTTACGAGTCAAGCCCTGGACAAGGTTAGGTTGGTTTTCTTTCTAATCAAAAGAGCTTGGTGGAGCCTATGAGCAAGCCAAACACAATCCATGCAGGCTTAAGCGCTAGAGAAGCTGGTTCTCAATGACGGTCGGATATGTAAGCTAATCTATATTTCTCAAGAAAAAAAGTGTAATCTGATTTCTGTAGATTGATGGTGAGCTTAATTTGTGGCTTGACAAACTTGGATGTGGGTTCTTATGCAGGGAGTGGACTGCCGCCGTAAGGATGGTTGGCGTCATGATGTTGCTGATGTCAACTGAATGTACCAAATCAGTAAAGCATTAATGAATCCAGGAGTTCTTCCATCTTCATATTCAGGTGGTAATACTGCTAGAGCTGACTTTGTTCTTTTAAAGTGCAATGAAGAGATGGGATAGGTAACTCTTGCACTATCTTCGTTAGAGCTGTCTGCTGCCCCTAAGCATCAGTCTCAACCCAAGAAGGTAGAATTCTTGATTTCAATTGGAAGTCTGTTTGCTCTGAGAAAAAAGTTCTACTTTAACATGTTCTGGATATCTTTAAACCAGATTTGTATCTTTTAGCTACTTTTGGTTTCGTTTTACCTCCGTACTGGATCTACTTAAACCTGATTTTTAATTCATGCTGCTTCAGTTAGCACTGGCTAACTGTTGCTTTTCTTCTCTTTAATAAAGAATATTGGGCGTTGCCCAATTCTCTCTTGAAAAAAAAAATGAAAAAATAGAAAAAGAAAGAATCACAATATCTGGATCGCTAGAAGACTATATGTTGAGTTGCATCATATTCATCCCTGCTTCTGTACACAGTTTTAAACTATCAACTATGGATGGAACATTAAGATAAGTGATCTAGAACAAAGATAATATTCTTTGCTAAACTATTTATTTGTAAGAAAACTAAATTTTTGTTTGAAGTTTATATTCCTATTTTTTTATATATTAACTTTGATAAGCATTATCTTCTTAACTTATATGGTTGTACTTTGAAGGATTTGAAGTGTTTAAGGTGTGCCATTCAGTTATTGAGGGTAGCCCTCCCCAAAATGCTCCTACCCTCCAAATATTTGTCAAGTCGGGATTTGAACCATGGTTTCTTGGTATCACTACCAAAAGCTTTAGTAGCTTGGCCAATTGTCACTTTCCATTACCTTGATTTAATATCTAAAGGATAGGAATCGATATCATTTACAAAGTATTAGTTAGATTCTATAAATATAGTCTAGGTCCTTTAATTCCTTTTGCACATATTTATATGTACCTTAATAAAAATTTTGTAATTTTGTCTGACATTTTTTCTCAAAAACAAAAAAGGTCTTCTCTTACAAATATTGTTGACATTAATATTGTTGACATTAAGAATAAAAAATGCTTAATACATTTTAGGATTATATGATCTTGAAAGCAGATACTTTTTTATTGGTCAAGACTTTAAAGTGCTGTTCTTATTAGTTTTGCACTCATCACGTAAACACAATACAGCCACTAAAAAGTGTCATGAAATCTCCAGATCTCAAAGAATGTCCTTTTGCATCGAGGAGCATGTACTGGGGCGTGTGAAATTCAAATCATGAGTTCAAACAATGAGACAATTTTCTGTTTTTTTTCCTTGGCTACTAGGGTAGTTCGATTGAAAAAATGAGTTCAAAAGTTATCATATTTGGAGATCCTCTATTCTATGATCATCTTCTACTCGCTAAAGTACTTTGTTACTTTGTATGCCCTTTCCCATCTCCAACCATATGGCAATCTACCCTATGCCTTTCTTCACTTGACGCTAACATTAAGTCTATACTACCATAAGGTGCTGCTGAGTAGGAGGAACTTAACATTATTCATGAATGGTAATCATAAATCAAATAACAAATTCGAAACATTGATTCACATGTAGCTCACAGTTCATGAGTGAGTAATTCCTGATAGGGACAAATATCTACAACATACGGAAAAATTCATCACGTATATCCCAATAAGATGTCCTAATAGGTATTCGTTTTATTGGTTTCCTATTTATATATAGCTACGTAATAAAGCATAAAGGTAGTTCTCAGAACAATTTGAGGGTAAACAATACTCATAAGATGTCTTCGTGAGGACCAGATTATAGATCAACATTGAAGCTAACATTTCTGATTATAAGTATGAGTGGCAATCCATGTATTAAACCTTTAAAATTATTTTTAATGATTCAAGTTTATTTGATAAATAACCTACTCACCACAGAATTCACAATTTTAAACCTAAATTTAGGAAAGTAAATGTTATGTATCTTAGGATTAGAATATGAGTTGATGAAATTTATATGATTTTATTGTTATGTCAAAAACAAAATAAGTTCCAGACTTTCATGTGCATATAAGTCAATTCAACTAACTAAGTTTTAATTCCAAACTAATTGGGATCGGCTACATGGATCCTTTTCCTCCGTTCCGCACAATTTAGAACTATATTTTTGAAAAGACATTGAGATATCACGTCCTTCCATAGTATTTTACGCTATAGAATTTTCGGTCTATCTATACTCCTCTTTCCTTGTACATGTGTCAAATCATTCCATGATCCTCCATCTTGTTGCGAATGATCCTCAACCTTTGTTATACATGTCCAAACACAACATCGTCCTTCTCTCAATCCTAAATTGATGCTTCCTCCATTTTGTTACGAATGATCTCATTTTTTATCATATCACTTGAGATCTGTACTTCAATATCCCAGGACCCATTCTTTTCTTGAATTACTATATATCCATCTCAATATTTCCATTTTAGTCATATTTATACTAGGCACATGTTATTTTGAACTGCCCAAGACTCTACACTGGATAGTATATCCTATAAAATTTTCTCTTCAGTTTATAGATATCCTATGATCACATAATATTTCAATTGCACTTCTTCATTTTATCCAACCTACTTTAATCCTATGGATAACATCCTTCCCAATCTCTATTTACTTATAAATGATCGATTTTAATTACTCAAAATGATTACCATTAAGAACTTCATGATCCTGAATTTTTACAGCATCTTCATCTCTATTTCCAATTCTTTCTTCACACTACATTCCACATATTCCATCTTCATCCTACTTAACTTAAATCCCTTGAATTCTAAGGCACTCCTCCACTATTCCAATTTACAATTAACCCTAAAATTATATGATCCATAAATAGCATGCACTAAGAAATATCATTATGAATATGTCTAGTAAGCTCATCCATAATTAGAACAAAATGGTAAAATTCAGAGCATATCCTTAGCATGAACCTATTATAGTTGAGAACTCACTAATATTATCAATAGTAGTTCTTATTCTAGTAATCACTCCATCATCTATGTTCTTGATCATATTAATATATCTAATAAAATATTTTTTCTTTTCCAACACTCACTACAAAACTTCTCTAAGGAATTTATTATGTACTTTCTCTAAATCAATAAAAGCAACATGAAAATCTTGTCTCTTCTCTCTATACTTCTTTTTTGACTTCCAAAGGAGGAAAATAGCTTCGATAGTCGACTTTCCTAGTATAAAACCAAATAGATTCTCTGATCTTATTATGCTACAAATCAATTTATATTTAATCATCTTATTCCAAAGTTTCATAGCATGACTCATAGATTTAATACCATAATAGTTCGAATAATTTTGAATATCATCTTTATTATTATAAATTAGTCCTATAGTGCTTTTACTCTATTCATCAAGTATCTTCTAGCTCCTAAAATCTTATTAAATGAATTAATCGACCAAGTTACTCCCACATCACCTAAATACTTTTATTATTATAAATTAGTACTATAGTGCTTTTTCTATTTTCATCTTTTCATTGTTTTCTATTTGAGTCCCTCTCATTACTGCCGAAGTTCTCCCTTCATTATATTCTTTTTTACATGAAGATGATCATGTCTTACCTTTAGCTTTATGGATTATTTAAAAAAAAACATTGTATGAGATTTACAGGATTTATCTTTTAGTGTATGAGATTTACAATATTTATCTTTTAGAGATGAAAAATTTGTCATATGCAGGCTGGTAGCTAATTTAAAATTGTTGTGACAAGATGGGCCCCAGACACTAGATATTTTCTTCTTCTAGAAAATTGAAGCTCCAAAGAAAAGTGGCTTAAATACACAATGTGAGAAGTCGTCTTCTACCACGTAGCCGCGAAAGTTGTTAGTAAGTTTGAAGAGTTCTAAAGTTCTTCAATGATTTTGTTTAGGGATGATTGATGTTATTCTCCCATCCATAAGCACAGCAGTAGCAAGGAAGATTGATCATTGCAATCTATCGGGTGCCTTTAAGAGATTCTAATCCCTTTCTATATTCTAATATATGCCCTCATATATGCATTTATAATAGTAAATATTACAAGCTAATTTTAGTTAAAATAAGATAAATTGGTTGTTATAAATGAGGAAGAATAACGTAGAATAATCCATGATTAGTGAAAGAACTTTCATAACTCTTTTGTTATCTAATTATCGAATTTATCTCTCTCAAGAAATATTTTGTAGAAAATATTAAGGAACAGGTACTAGACTAATCCGAGTATTAAAATAAGTTAAAATAGACAAAAATAAAATTAGAATTTTTTGCATATAAACCTTCCAAAATATATGAAATTGCATGAATATTCTTGTAAAGTTGCTATTTCCATGTATACCCTTATAAATATATTTTTTTTGCATGTCTACCTATTAAGGGTGTTTCAATCATTTTAAATTTTAAACCGCTAATTTTTTAACGACGATGGATGGTATGGGCATACATAAAACAAATATTTTATAACAATATATATGCAAATACTAATTTGGAAGGGTATTCATACAAATTTCAATATTTAGGAGGATATGGGCACAAAAAACCCTATATTAATATACAAAAAGTGCTGAGATAGGTTCCAGAGTCATCAAATCATCAAATTAAAGAAATTTAATGGTGATCCGCTAGGACCTTGCAATTACAATTTTTTTCCTTTTGTCGCAAAGTTTCATAAGTTGAGCTTGTTACCATGCATTTATCTAAACTAATTATTAATCCATTTGTTTGATTGTTGAAGCATGTCTAGCAAACCAAGATTCAGGGTTCAAAACTTGAACGTTGTTATCCCTTAAGTTTTCGGCCCAAATATGGGTGAGAATTCTCTCTGAGTGGATATCATGTTCAAGTCTTTGACCAATCAAGGTACTTACAGTTTTAAGAGGTGAGCTATAGATTTTAAGAGGTAGCAAATCTTCAATGGCATAATATTATGCTTTATTTTGATCTAAAGCTCAAAAATATTCGAATTAGCTGAAATTTAATAGCTTGGAATTGAAAATTAAATATTTTATGATATATATTTATTGGCTAGCTATATTGTTTCCTTTCATCTTTTGCTAA
The DNA here is from genome assembly GCF_009389715.1 of Phoenix dactylifera. NCBI lineage: Eukaryota > Viridiplantae > Streptophyta > Magnoliopsida > Arecales > Arecaceae > Phoenix > Phoenix dactylifera. The sequence continues at coordinate 358,747 of NW_024067781.1, read as the reverse complement.
CTGGATGCATAGGCAAAAGAGCTCAAAAGTTCACGATATTTTGTTTCTAGTCATATTATATATTTTGCAAAAGACAAGCAGTGTTAATTTTCAATTTAAGAGGATCTTCATTGATTTTCACTAGAAAATCATTGATTTTATGATATATATTTATTGGCTAGCTATATTGTTTCCTTTCATCTTTTGCTAACTGGATGCATAGGCAAAAGAGCTCAAAAGTTCACGATATTTTGTTTCTAGTCATATTATATATTTTGCAAAAGACAAGCAATGTTAATTTTCAATTTAAGAGGATCTTCATTGATTTTCACTAGAAAATATTTGCAGCAAAATACTCTTAGAAGTACTCCAACCTATATGCATATAGCCTAGCAACTAAAAAACTTAGACAACATATGGTATAAGTAGCTAAAACATCCAATTTTCATCTCCCTCTCTCACACACACATCTGCACTTCAATGTATGCAACCTATATCCTTAGGCAGGAAAAAAAAAATCAGACTCCTGCCGGACCCCGAATTTGAGATGGGTTGCAGGAAAGAGGGGAGCTAGACAAAAGTGAAGCAAAAGTGAAATTCCAAAAACCTAAAAAACTGTGACCTGCCAACAAACAGCTCCTAATGTAGTATGTAATCCATGCAATATCTCAACAAATAGTCCCACACATTACCTCCATTACTACCACCTTTTTTTTCCAATTGTACGTCTACCTCCACAACAGAGCGGCCAACATTGCCACATTGCACCCACTTTCACTCTACTCTGATTCTGCCATCCACTTTAGCACTGGATTACAACAAAGGCCAAGAATCTCACATTGTGCTTTAAAAAAAGGTCTAATGGGAAGAGAAGATAGAGCAAAAACAAAGTTAACAAGCAGGAAGGAAATCACAACCAGAATGAGCAAGTACAGCATGTTGCCATGTTGACACTAGAATCAGGAACAATGAGCATTTACCGATCACAAACCACCATCACTTTGTGCCAAAGGCAAGTTATTTGTTTTTTTAACATACTCTTCTCATTCTCTTTATACGGAAAACAAGCGATGAAGTTAATCTAAGTTCAAATTAGACAAAGGAAAGAAAAATCAAGACATGAGAAATAAATGCCGAAGATATCAGCAACAAGGCACAGACAGTAATTAACAATGTAAAGCAACCTTCAAAAGCACTCCTCTCAGGAATGTGCAAAGCATATCATTACATTATTAAACCAGAAGTACCATAAGTAGATTCAAATGTTGCTAAGATTAACATTAGTTTCTATGTGAATACCATGACTCCCTTCTCTATATAACACTATCACTCAAGACCAATTTCTGACCATACTGCATCACCTCACATGCTTGGTTTGACATTGAGACGAGTTGCTATCTTCTGACCAAGAGACCTGTCACACTGCATCCCATAGAAAACTTCGTTCAGAATTCATTTGATTAATAAAAAAAGCTAATGAACTTAGCACAGAAAATTCATCAGCTGATAGACCTCCCCATGAGGGCTTGTTGGTATATAGATGGGGCAAGGATGAGTATGAATAGCAGGAGATGCAGTGAAGACTAACCTGAGACCAGTAGGAGATCCAAATGCTACGGATTTCATAGGTGACCCTGGGGTCAGACAATGCCTCAACCCATCTGCAGATGAAACGCCCTTGCCTGGAAAGAAATTAGCTCATGAGCTCAGTGTAATAGGTATGCATAACTGAGGATTAAATTTCATATAGATGTGCAAACCTGTCAGGAGCCCAAGAGCGGTATCTCTCTCCAGGCTGCTTGAAGTTGTTCTCCTTGTGAATTACACACTGAAATTACCAGTAGAGAATAACATTAGTTAACTCTCTTAAGCACCAGGAAAACATTGTTATTTTTGTTAAACCTAATACAGCCTTCTGAAACCTTGTACTTTATTTCCTCACATATTCAACTCCTATATATTTTTGGGATAACTGAGAAGGAGTCATAATTTAGCATCTTTTCTTTAATGTGCTATCTATCTTAAAACTCTGTCAAGATGGATACTCAGTTTAACAGCAAAAGTTTTTTTTTTATTGGACAGTTAATATTGAAATATTTTCAGTGTAAGTTAATAAAGCATAATTATTTCTAGTTGCAGTTTGAATAGCTTTCTTTAGGGTATAGAAGCATTACTTTAAAGTTCTGTAGCAATATAACAATTTAATATCTTGGGAAAAAATGACAGAAGATTAAGGTCTAGAGGCTCTAGACAAATCTTTGTTGACAGGCACTCACTTTCTCACGCCTTCCAGTAAGAACGCAGGATGGTATTGGGAACGTCTCAGCATGTCGAACGGGATCATATCTCGAAGGGAAGTAATTCACCTGCAAAACAACACAAAACATGAACGTGAAGGGGTATAACAGTGGAATCTGAAGACCACCCCACAGAAAAAAGTGAGGCATGAAAATTAAAGACTACCTCTTCATCCCTGTGCATGAAATTCATGAATCCATCATGGTGATTATTGTGATGAGCACACTTGGGAGCATTAGCTGGAAGCATCAGGTAGTTTGGCCCCAGACGGTGTCTCTGAGTATCAGCATAAGAGAAAATCCTTGTCTGGAGTAGCTTGTCATCTGAGTAATAGATTCCAGGAACCACAATTGCTGGGCAGAAGGCAAGCTGCTCATTCTCTGAAAAGAAGTTATCAATATTCTTGTTCAAGATCATGCGTCCAACTGGCTGGAGAGGCAAGATGTCTTCTGGCCATGTCTTGGTGACATCAAGTGGGTCAAAATCAAACCTATCCTCATGATCTGGATCGATGGTCTGAATGAAAAGCTTCCACTCTGGATAGTTTCCAGCAGCAATTGAATCATAAAGGTCCTTGGTGGCATGGCTGTGGTTGTTGCCTCCAACGATCACAGCCTCATCCTCCAACAAACACTTCACTCCACATGTTGGTCTCCAGTGGAACTTGACATAGTGAGTTTTTCCTTCCCTGTTGATAAGAGTGTAGGTATTGACACCAGAACCATCCATATGCCTGTAGTCCGCTGGCACACCAACATCATCAAACAGAAAGGTGAACATGTGCAAGCTCTCAGGATGGTGGGAGAAGAAATCCACAATCCTCCAATTCTCCTGGATGTGAGACTTTGGGTTTGGTTTGAGGGCATGGACCATGTCAGGGAACTTTATCCCATCACGGACAAAGAACACGGGGAAGTTATTTCCAACAAGATCGAAATTACCCTGAGGCCGATAAACAATAGCACAAACTTCAATTTTGAAATCGTTATCTCTAACTCTTAAAAAAAAATCAAAATCTCTAGTTCATCCTTCAATCTGATATAAATTTCAAAATTTTGGAGTCACAAGCATCAGGATCTCAGGGAAAGCATAAAAGAATTTCCACCCTACAAATATCTAAACTGAGTACAAGGAAAAGGTTAACATTGTTTTAATAAATGTATATGTGGCTTTTTAGGTAGATAGATGTATTTGTTAATAGCCTTATGAGGAAAAGGGGGACAGTTGTACCCCTTGAGTTTAGAAACAAAAATGTAATTAATTGAAACTCGAACTTGATTACAGAAGAAATATTGGTATCCTACAGCCAAATAGTGTGCCTGTATTTTGCCACCTTACTATGATTAACATGTGATATGAGATCACCACCAAAGTATGCTCACCAAGAAGTCTTTCCCTTTCATGGGGAGTAGGATTTTACAGTGGTCACTCTAGATGAACAAAACCAGTGGCATAGGACTAAAATTTAGATGGCATACAGTTATAACATAATCTGTTTCGATATCCACAGCAACACAAAATTAAGCATCAGATGGGGCAGAAAAAGGAACCTGAGAATTAGGGCTGGCTCAATAACAAGAAGTTTAGCACAAGAAAGAAAAAGAAATAAAGACATCCAAGTACTACAAAAATAAAGTTAAAGCATAAACAACAAGACGAAAATAAAACATTTAAACCAATGCAGAAGCATTTTCATGATTTTGCAGCTAAAGCATCAGTGTATGAACAGACAAGCCCTGCTACCTCTCTGGTGTAGAACTTGACAGCAAAACCTCGTGGGTCTCTCAAGGTTTCAGGACTCCCACGCTCATGAATAACAGTTGAAAAGCGAACAATGACTGGAGTCTGGACCCCTGGAGCACGGAGAAAATCAGCACACGTGAGGTGAGAAACATCATGAGTGACCTCAAAGAAACCCTTGGCGCTAGCTCCTCTCGCGTGAACAACACGTTCTGGAATGCGCTCTCTATCAAACTGAGCAAGCTTTTCAATGACATGATAATCCTCAAGGAGAATAGGCCCTACAAATGAAAACAATGTTAGCAATATTGAACCACACTAGCAACAAGAAATTGCAAAATATACTATAAAAATAGAAATAACTGGTCCAATTATTGCACCAGATTTACTTCATTCTTGTATAATTATCGGTACACCAAACTCAATTAGTTATGGTCGGCATCAATCTACATAAACTAATCGGCAAGCCATACCGAAACTATTTAAGGTTGCTTGAGCTTATCAACCTGAACCGATCTAAATCATACCATACAGTTCGGTACCACCCAAAACCAGAGTTTGTACCATACCATAATGACCTATGAACCAGATGGTACCATGATAAAAAGTGAGAAAAAGGGATCGGAAGTTGTCTTGGTATGCGGTGCATACCGTACCAACCATATCGTACCAAACCAGTAACGTGTCAGTACGGACCTTACTCAATAGACTAAATTAAGAGCACCAATGAAACAACTATAGTAAGAACAGTAAGTTTATATCATCACAAAGATAAGTCCTTTGATATAAATCTAGAACAGAGCCAAAAATACTAAATTGCATTTCAACTCACAAACACTCTATGAGCATTAAATCATCATCAAAATAATGGGAAACAACAAAGTTGATGTAGTTGCTCAGTTATATTTAGAGTTGAGAAAATATCAGACATCCAATGACCATAATCTATACCATAACTGTTGAAATATGTATTCTTTAGCAGAACCAAGACATTTTAAGAAAATGGAGATATAAAGGCATCAAGCTTTTATTGTTTCCAAAACCCTATTAAGTAAAGTTGATTATGCCTCTACCACAGCTGATGATTCTGGTTCTGTTTACAATAGGATCTTTTCATTTACATAATAATTTAAAAAAATCATTTCCCCATTATTACAGTTATTGAAAGAATATTAGTAAGATGCAAGATGATTAACTACACAAGTAACTTTTCTAAACATAGCCCTTAAGGAAATACACTAAAATAAATAATTTTAACAGAAATTTTTACCGTTTCCCCTTATCCCTCCACAGCTTGTCTTTGCACCGAGGATATCATGGTATTGATGCAAGAAGCAAGGAAAATATTATGAATGGAAATGAAATGACATTTTTCAAATTGCTTTATCTGCAATCTCCCTTTCCAATCAGGAAAAAAAAAAAAGATTCTCAACTTTAGTACTAAACGCATACTGACAGAAGTTAACAAAGAATTTTGTTTACTAGAAGCATTTATTTCATCAATATAACTGAATGCAAATTTATTTAACCTCCACCAGTTTTTTCAATGCACAAAGCTGATTCATCTTACTTTAACTTCAATTTAATGAACAAATTAGTCCATCGGATTGTTGAGTTCCACAAAGGTACAAACTGCCAATTTTGCGCAACCATGTAAAACTAGCAAAAGTAATATACAACAAATAGAGAATAAATCCCAATGTTTCCCATGAAAACAACAGATATCTCCAGCTGCAACATTATATTCAGCATCTCGGAATGGCAAGAACAAAAGCTCACAAAACCGGATGGCAAAGATTAATGCAGTCAACAAGTACATCTGGAAAAAAAAACAAAAGAAAAAGATAGATCAAACAAATAAGGAGAAAAAAAGGTATTACCCCGGGTTCCAACAGTGAGCGAGGAGTTGTTGTTCCAAACAGGGGCACCAGAGTTGGTGGTCCAGAAGGGAGAATTGTTGGCGCTGGAAGGGCGGTACTGCAACAAACCAGAATACCATAAGGAAGTTGCAATCAAACAAATATTTCGATTAAAAACAACCCAAGAAGCAGAAAATAAGACCAAAAATCCACTTCTCAACATATAAAAACTTAAAACTAAAAAAAATGATTCGAAAACACTCTTGATAAGACAAAAAGATTATAATGAAAAGGAAATATAACAATTAAGCGAAAAAATCAAACCTTTGGGGGCGGTAGTACTTCCAGGTAAACATTAGAAATTACGTGGTTAATTTAAATCTCTAAACGATTCCAAGAACCATGGCCAAAGGATGAAAACAATCCTGATAAGAGGAAAGTTAGGATGAAAAAAGTACAAGAAAGAAAAAGAAAAATCGACCATTTGGAGATAATCAATTGATAAAAAAAGCAATAACTCATTATTCATTCCAATAAAAACAACAGAAATCATGATATAAATTCCTCTTTTTCTGATTGAAGGGAGGATAACAATCATGAGATAAATTCAAACTTCTAAAAGATTTCAAGAACCGTAACAAAAGATTAAGTAAAGAAACAAAAAAACAAAGAACTAGCCACAAGCAGCTGGACATAGGATCAACAAGAAAGAAAAGAAAGCCAGCAAGATAATCTCCTATGAAATATTTCCCAAATAAAAAAAAAGGTACCTTGTATGGATCCATGGAGGGATAGCAAGGGTTAAATTATCCCTCTCTCTCTCTCTCTCTCTCTCTCTTTGGGTGGGTGCCGGCTCTCCCTCGTTTCGCGTGGTCTGCGATTTCATCCACGAGCTAATCAAACCCGGAGAGCGAGGGATTTATAGAAGCAGACGGAGAGCGTGGGGTGGCGGGCGCTTGGCGCGTAATTTATGGGCCGGGGCCCACCAAGAAAGATTGGGGCGCACCCACGTTCTACCCGCTCGCGTCGAATGAACAAACCTTTGTTTTGAGTCAGATTTATCGGAAATTGGATCAGTTTCCGATATCTCGTGAGTTTCTGGAATCAGGTCCCAGTTAAAGTCGAACGCCCCAATTGACTTGGTATTATATCCTACACCATGCAGCACACTCTATGAGCTATGATCAAGCACTCAGCTTGATGATTGGCTCACAGAAACAAATATCTATGACTGGTATGGTATACAACCATGTGGAGCACATGATGTAGGATATAATTTTTTCATAGACTTATCAATTTGAGCCCATTCAAATTGCTATATACAACAACTATAATGATTGACCAGAAATGAACAATTAAGGTTAGTTTGGCTCTTTTTATAATATTAGGCTGAAAATCGTGTAGATTCATAGATTAAATCAATTAACCAGCAAAATCATAAGCCTGTATTCATAAAATACCCAGAGTTGAGTCTTTTTTTTTCTTATGAAATTTAGACTAACCCACTCCAAAGCTATTTTGGATTTTTTTGTGAAGCTCAACCCCGCAGTATGTGATCATGTTGGCTGTTCTGGTCCAATTCACAAATTTTATAAGATTTTTAGCCAAATTCTACAAAAAAAATCTAAACATGCCCTAAATAAACTTTGGTGGATCAAATCTAATTACATAAATGTATTGCATCTTGCGTGATAATAAATAGGAAATGAACACAATATATGAGGATCAGTCTAAAACTTTTCTTTTCTTTTTTTGGGTAAGCAACCCAAAACTTTTCTTTATAGGGTGAAATATTTGGTTGCAAGAAAATTCATCACAAAGGGAAAGAAAAAAAAAATTGACTTCTATGATAAGTTCATAAATGTAGTAAAAGATTTTCTATATTTGTTTTTTTTTTGAAGAAAAACAAGTTTTTTATGATTTTTCTTGCTACAAAACACCAAATTATCAGTTTTTAAGTTGCATCGCTTTTCTTCCTTGCTAAATGAGTCTCCCATCTTTCTTAAATAATTAAGTTAATTGATAATTCTTAACTATTTATAGATTTTATGATATGATCATATTTTTTCAAAAAGTAGGATGGTTGAAAGCTTTATTGAATATTGGAGAGGAGACTAGATCAAATCCAGGCACCATGCATGTCAACAACTTTACCAACTATGTCAATTTTATGATGATTTGCATTATCAATTTAATTACAAGCTAAGCACTTAAGGATTACAAATAATGATGCAATATCCTCCTAGTGATAGTAGTGACTTCTATTTTCAACCATTACTTCTCTCAAGATTGTTCTTGTATGAATAAATCTACAAAATATTAATTATCTTTCATATAGAGATCCATATTTCATCAAAAAATATTTTTTATTTATGTATGGTGATGGACATATCCATGTATGCATGTGTGTGTGTATTGGTCATCCAAATTCAATATCCAAACTATTGAACATAATCTACATTGTAAAAATAGCAAGAAACTAAAACTCATAAATTTTAATAGTCTCTAACTTATGCATCAATTTGGTACAAAAAAAAAGAACAATAGCAATTGCATCAGCATGGTAAAACACATAATAGGGTACATAAGTTAAAAATATATATTATATATCATAATCTTTATATCTTAAAATAAGATAGATTCAAATTAACTAGGTTTGATTATTAGATTATAATAAAACATAGTATCTGTTGCCCAAGATGATAAACCAAGAAGGGGGGGTGAATTGGTTTCTCTAAATTTTTACTATCTTAATTTAGTCAATTGATGAGTGAGTGATGTTAAAAGAATACACAATGCAAATACACAAGAAGTATAGTGGTTCGGTGCTCTCCTAAGCACCTACGTCCACTCCCCAAGCGATCCCTTGGGAATTCACTATAATCCCGCGGATTACAATTGGATTGTTTTTCGGGCTCACAATCCAAAAGCCTTTACGCTTTGGTTTTCCGGGATCACCAAAAACCTATGTTGGTTTTACGGGCTCACCAACGAACCTTCACAATTAGTTTTACGGGTTCACCAACAAACCTACACCGTTGGTTTTACGGGCTCACCAACAAACCTTTACAAGGTGATTAAAAAGAAGAAGAAGGTTGAAACTCCTAGATGAGCAAATATAATAATTATAAGCTACAAAGAAGAGTTTAGAATATAGTTATCGCTTGATGAGACTTTTCTCTTCTTTGTCAAGATTGCTTCAATCTTCAAGGGTTGATGGAGCTTTTAATGTTCCTTAGAATCTGCTCTACCACTTTCTTTTGACTCTTTGAGTGAAGCACTTGGATGATAAAAATTAGGGCACTTGTCTTTCTTGTGTAAGCTTTGATATTTCGTAAAAGGATACTTTCTCTGATGAATAGTGTCACTTTAAATAATTTTCCTCATCTATTGGACACCCCCCATTGGTTAGATTTCAAAAACTAGTCGTTATTTACTGTTGGGAGGGCAAAAAGTACTTCTGCAGAACTAGTCGTTATGCTTCTGCCCGTGCTAGGGTCGACCCAACCTTTTCTGGGGTCGACTCAAACCATTGTTCATCAGACTTGGGGTCGACTCAACTTTCACTGAGGTCGACCCAAATTTCACTGGGGTCGACTCATGCTACATTGGGGTCGGCCCTCTCAGGAAACACAGAACCTTATATTTCAGCTGTTTTTCACTGGGGTCGACTCAACTCTTTTTGGGATCGACTCAAGGTTAGTGGGTCGACTCAAGTTTCATTAGGGTCGACCCTCTCAGGGATTCCAGAGAAACATCTTTGAACGACACAGCCTTGGGGTCGACTCATGCTCAGTTGGGGTCGACTCCATTGGGGTCGACTCAAGCATTCCTGGGGTCGACTCAATCTGGGGTCGACTCAAGGAAGGTTGGGGTCGATTCAAGGAAGGTTGGGGTCGGCCCTTTCAGCAAATTTCAGAGACTTGTTTTCTTGAGGCTTGAAGATGGGGTCAACTCAAGCAAGCTTGGGGTCGACTCAACTACTGTTCATATGTGCCATTTTTGCATAAATGTGCCTGATGGTTTCATGATGTGTCGGGGTCGACTCCATCAATCTTGGGGTCGACTCATTCCACACTTTGCTGCAACTTAAGATTAGAATCATCCGTATAATCAATGAAATATACTTCAAGCAATTTTGAATGTATGCCATGGTATTGCTACATACTCTTAACAATGAAAATTACTATTGTCCCCTTAAGAGTACGTTTTACTTGAAACTTTGCCGAATTAGAATTTAGAATTCACTATCTCTTTTCTATCGCAAATTTTATCTCATTATTAATCATTGAAATACATCTTGATCTCATTCTTTTAATGTACCGAAAGTGTTGAACTCAGTATTGATGTATCAAATTAACTTGTAGTATTTAATTAGATATTCCCTCAATGGTTGTGTTAATCATCAAAATAACACTATCATCCTCAATCTCCCCCTTTTTGATGATTACAAAATATTGAGTATGAGCAGATTGATACTTATCTTAAAATTAGTTTTAGAAGAGCTCAAGTTGCTGATTTTCAGCTTTTCAAATTTGAGAGTGAAGTCTTCCCCTTTTTCATCCAAATATTGCCAATTTAAACTTTTGATTTTCTCTCCCTTTCTTTTATATTTGGTTAAAGATGAAACTTCAAAAATTTGAGACAAAGCAAGAATTTCAGATTATGTATCGAGGTATGAGAGATATGTGCCAAATTTTGAAATTTGATTGAAAGTTTAGACTTTAACATTTTCATTGTTACATATTGCTCCCCCTTAAGTGTATATTATCTCCTATTATATTTTTCAACCTCGTTTGTCAACTTATTGCAACTTCTTTCTTTCCTTGCTTCTCCCTCTTTTTGTTATCATCAAATAGGTGCATGGCAATAGATAAGCAGATGCAGTAAATAATAAACAGTCAAGTTTTACTGATCAATATGGAACATTGTGGTACATTAACGCCAAAAATACAATGTTCTTCAATCAAAGTGCAAAGTATATGAACAACACAAAATACATATGAGAACTAGATAAATCCTAGGCACTAATCATAATGCTAACATCAGCCTAGGGGATATCTAAAGGCTGTGATCTAGTCCTCATCCTCCTAGCATAAGTAGCGAGGGGAGGTCGAGCCTGATGGGACTGAGTCTGGCGTGGACCTCGCTGAGCTGGATGACTCTGTGCCGAAATCTCTGACTCAGCTGCTCGGGGCACAGATGGACCATGAGCCTCTCTCTCTCTCCGTAATGCTCCCACCTCCTCTTTGAGGTCGCTGAGCTCTGCAGTCATAATGTCCATCCTGCTCGTTAATCCGTCAGAGAGAGTCCTCACCTGAGCTGATACAAGCTCAGTCATCCTACTCCAAAAATTCTCTATGCACCCCGTGGGTGTGGATGACGAAGGTCCAGCCTCTGAAGGTGCTGTAGGATGATCCGCAGGCTCAGCCTCAGGGATGGGATCTCAAACCTCTGGTGCATCACCCTCTGGTGCATGTATCCCTGCTCCTGCACGCACCCACTGCCCGTCCACCTTCTCATAACCCATGCGAACTAGGGACCGTGCAGTGTAAGTGTCAGTGTAGCAGATGCCTGGATATCTTTCCCTCCACAGATATGTCATGCTGTCTGAATATCAGGGTGAGTATCATACCGTAGGGCAAAGAGACTCTCGATTTGCATATGGCCTCTCGTATCTGCCTGATCATCATAGCTGGAAGATTCAGGGGAATGCCCTGAATGACATGCTCCATAATGACCATATCTCGCTCAGATATGTGATCGAATCTCCCACTCTTCGGAAACAATATCCGACCTATGAAGTTATGCAACAACCTCATCTCAGCTGATAGAGAGCTAGCTACTAAATTTTCTGAATAATCAAAATTCTCTCTTTCAAAAATCAGCTGTAGAGCTCTCAACTTACTTTCTGGTCTTTTCGGTGTAGCTCCTTCGCAGGGGAGATGAAGCAACTCACTCAAACTTTCTTCTGAAATCTTAACCCTTACTCCTCGGACCTCAGATACAAGCCCTCCCATTCCAACTTTTAGGAAGGCATAGAACTCACGAACCAAGCCCGGGTAGGTCACCAAATCTAGGAAGCAAAGATACTCCCATCCTTGCCTTCGGATCCAATCCCCCAAACGGAATCCTTCTTAATCCAGAAATTTGGATTGGATCCTTCTCCCTGTGGTAACCGGTCTCCCCGCATATTTTGCAAGTTGAACTGAAGGGAAAAGAGGTGGAGGAGACTCTGCACGTGTCTCACCTTGTGGAGGCACTGTAGACGAGTCCCTAGCATGCCTATCAACAATGGTTGGCCATGAGACTCTCCCGGATCGCTTAGCAACGGCTCGCTTGGGTCCCATTCCTTCCAAGATCTGATCTAACGGCTTGGGGAAGCAATCTAGCACTATTTGGAGATGATTGGAAGGGATTGGAAAGTGAAAAATAGAGTCTTAGGAAGAGGACAAGATGAAACAGTGCTCTAACATAGCTCACAGGTCCCTCTTTTAAAAACAAGGTCCCGCCGTTGGGTCAACCCCAGGATTTTCTTGGGTCGACTCAACGTGGGGTCGACCCCATTCTGGCTCGGGTCGGCTCCAGTTCAGAAAATTTTCTTTCTCTTCCTTTCCTTTTAAAAATTCTTCATTTCCTCCAATCCTTACAAGTTCTTTATGGGACAATGATACATGAGTAAGGAATCTATAGATGACTAGTTTGACTAATGTTTCATGGGTTTTTCGAAATGGGAGGAGAGTATCATGAGACAATTTGCTCCTTTTTATATCTCCTTAATCAAAAGGATCACATATGCCTAATTCCCTCCTAAGCATGCAAAATCTATCTTCACTTAAAGGTTTTGTGAATATGTCAGCTAATTGTTTCTCAGTACATACATGCTCAATACATATGTTCCCATTTTGCACATGATCTCTAATGAAATGATATCTTATTTCAATGCGTTTGGTTTTAGAGTACTGAACTGGATTTTTAGTAAGGTTAATGGCACTAGTGTTATCACACTTTATAGGAATATTGTCAAGTTTAATTCCATAGTCCTCTAGTTGTTGCTTGAGCCATAGTACTTGAGCACAGCAACTCCCGGCAGCTATATATTCGGCCTCAGCCATTGACAATGCTACCGAATTCTGCTTTTTGCTAAACCATGATACTAAGTTATTCCCTAAAAATTGACATGTTCCACTAGTGCTCTTCCTATCTAATTTGCAACCAGCAAAATCTGCATCAGAATATATAAATAAATCTAGATAGGAGTCTCTAGAGTATCATAAACCTATGTTTGTGGTTGCTCTTAAATATCTAAGGATTCTTTTGACAGCACTTAGATGTGACTCCTTAGGATCTGATTGGTATCTAGCACATATTCCCACACTAAATACTATGTATGGCCTACTAGCAGTAAGGTAAAGCAAAGATCCAATTAAGTCTCTATAAAGCTTTATATCTATACTTTTTTCTTTTTCATCTTTGTCTAGCTTACTAGTGGGATTCATTGGGGTGCCTATTCCCTTGTGATTTTCATTCCCAAACTTCTTTAATATTTTTTTTTGTGTACTTAGTTTGATGAATGAAGATACCTTTCTTAGTTTGCTTGATTTGTAATCCGAGAAAGAAATTTAGTTCTCCCATCATACTCATCTCGAATTCTTCTTGCATTAATTTAGCAAACTCTTTGCAAAGATTATAATTAGTGGCACCAAAAATTATGTCATCTATGTATATTTGAACTACTAGCAGATTTTTGTCTCTTCTTTTGAGAAAAAGTGTTTGATCTACATTTCTCCTACTGAAATCATTATTCAGTAGAAATTTGCTTAGTCGATCATACCAAGCCCTAGGTGCTTGTTTCAATCCATATAATGCCTTATGTAATCTAAACACATGATTTGGCAATTCATGATTTTCAAAACTAGGAGGTTGCTCTACATATACTTCTTCCTCTATAAAACCGTTTAAGAAGGTACTTTTTACATCCATTTGATACAATGTGAAATCCATGAAGCATGCAAAAGCTAGAAGTAATCTAATAGCTTCTAATCTGGCCACAAGAGCAAATGTTTTCTCAAAATCTATCCCTTCTTCTTGATTGTATCCCTTAGCTACAAGTCTAGCTTTATTTCTTATAACTACCTCATTTTCATCTAATTTATTTCTAAAGATCCATTTTGTTCCAATTACAGAGTTATGCTTTGGTCTCTCAGTTATTGTCCATACATTACTTCTTTTGAATTGATTTAATTCTTCTTGCATAGCATTTATCCAATTTGTGTCGTTTTCAGCTTCTTCATAAGTCTTAGGTTCTAATTGTGAAACAAAAGCAAGATAATCATTTAAATTTCTAAGAGAGGATCGAGTTCTTACCCCTTGAGATGGATCACCAATGATTAAGTCTTTAGGGTGTCCATGTGCATACCTCCATTCCTTTGGCAAGTCTTGAGATTGTGGTGGCACGCGATCATTTTTCTTTTCTTGATTTGGCACGTCATCAAGATTCAAATTTTTAAAGTCAATAATTCCTGCATCATCATCAAGAATATTTTCTCTCCTAGGAGACTCACTATCAGACTCATCAAAAATGATATTAACTGACTCTTCAACTACAAGAGTTCTTTTGTTGAATACTCTGTATGCCCTGCTAGATGTAGAGTATCCTAAGAAGATACCTTCATCTGACTTGGCATCAAATTTACTTAGATCCTCCTTGCCATTGTTTAAAATGAAACATCTACATCCAAATACTTTAAGATATTTAGCAGTTAGTTTCTTATTCTTCCAAAGTTCATAAGGAGTTTTCTTGGTTATAGGTCGTATTAAAACCGATTTAGAATATGGAAAGCAGTACTTATAGCTTCAGCCCAAAAGTACTTTGGAAGATTTGACTCGCACAACATTGTGCGTGCCATTTTTGCCAAGGTCCTATTTTTTTTTTCAACAACCCCATTTTGTTGAGGCATTCTAGGTGCTGAAAATTGATGTGAGATACTATTTTCATTACAAAATTCTTCAAAGTGTTGATTTTCAAATTCAGTTCCATGATCACTTCGAATTGCTATTAAGGTGAGCTTCTTTTCAATTAAGATGTTTTTATAATATTTGAAGAATGCTGAAAATGCTTCATTCTTATGTGTAAGAAATGAAACCCATGTATATCTTGAAAAATTATCTACTATAACTAGTCCACACTTCTTCCCTCCTAGACTTGCAGTTCTAGTGGGTCCAAATAGATCCATGTGTATGAGTTCAAAAGGCCTAGTGGTTGATACTATATTCTTTGATTTGAAGGATGATTTTGTTTGCTTTCCTAATGAGCATGGTCCACAGATTTTGTCCTTTTCAAAGATCAATTTTGGCACATCCTTTATCAAATTCTTCTTGACTAGTCTTGATATTAAATCCATACTAGCATGTCCTAGTCTACGATGCCAAAGCCAACTGAAAGTGATTCCTAGGTTCTTCGGTACTAAGCATGCTGAATTTTTTTTAAAAAAAAAACATGGCTGAACCTGATCGGGTTGCCTACGTACCCCTTCATAAGCAGGATCAAGCCATACGTAGTTCTTTTTAAGTTTTAAAACACAGCGGAAAAACTAAATCAAACAATTTAATTCATGCATGCTTACAAGATCAAATCTAGAAATCAGCACCTTAAGAACACATAGGATTATGCCGGAATCGTTTAAACAATTATGCTAAAACATTCATGCATGATTAACTATGAGATCTGAAATGTAAAAACTCTATTCCGATTAATCTCCGAATATCCATCGAATGGATTCTGGAGATAACTCCGTGAGGAGCCCCAAAGGAGGGTAAAACCTCGGGGAATCAGACCTAGACCCTGACTCCAAAATAAAATATTGATGTGGGATTAATATCTTTTATGATAGAAGAAACCTGTGGATCTGATCCTTGACTTCGCAGCCACGCACACGAATGGCCTCTATGAGAAGTACATGCGAAGCCCTAGGTAGATCGTCTTCCGCGGGAGTGCTAGCTCGCGCAGGAACGTTGCAATGGCTGAAGCTTTCTCCTTCTAAACACTCAACCTTTGATTTTTCTTCAAGGAGATGGAGGATGGACATGAGGAAGAAGGAGAAGAAGGGATGGAGGCCCTCAGAGAATTTTTTCAGAATTTTTTGAAACCTCTAAATATAGTATATATTGAACCCAAGGCATGGGGGTCTTTTATAGCCAAAAGACCACCCCATGCCTCACACCTAATTTAGCCAACTAATTTGGCTGATAAAATTCCCAAAAAATTCTGGTGGTTTGGCAGCTAAGAGGAGATAAACATATCCAAATTTTGTACATTTTGGATCCCTAAAAGATATAAATTCATGCGTCCAAAGTTCAGCCGCAGACCATCCTATTTCATGCGCCATGCAATCCCTAAAAATTAGAAAATTCATCTAAATCTTTCTAGAAAGATTTAAGGCACCATTTTTATAGACAATATAGCCCCACGCCTCCTCTCTTCTCACGCCAATTTTTGGCTAAAAATAAAGAGGATAGGCGTAGAAAATATTGGAAATAAATTAAGGTGTAATTCTTCTCCAAGAAGATAAGGATGGGTTCCTAAAATTTAGGAATTCTTCTCCTTATCCAATTCTGATTATTTGGACTCATAATCCTCATCAAATAAGGTCTTCTAATTGATTTGGATCAAGCCCAATCCAATTGGGTCAAGTCCCATCAATTAGGTCAAGCTCAATCTACTTGGGTTGAACCCAATCCAATTAGGTCAAACCCTGATGCAGCCCAAATTGAATCCTATTCAATTTGGCTCAACCTAAGCCCAATTACTCAATCAAATTGAGTTCATTAGCAATCTAATTGTTAATTAATCTTCCAATAATTCAATAATTATTTTAATGCAACTTTTGCTTAGGATAATTTGTCAATCGAATTGACCAAATTACCCCTGAATGATTCTTAATCATCAATCAGCCATTTGATCAACCTAGAAACTTCTATGCGTGTGACCTCATAGGTTCGAACCTAAGCCGGTAGTATAGGAACATCTTCCTATACTAATCGATGTGACCATCTAGCAATGGTACCCGATGTCCGGATAGGCCGAATATAAGCGAAGCAAATATTCTGGAACCTTGGACTATGGTTACTGTATAATTCAATCCCTTTGACTCCTAATGCCAGGATGACTTAGAGCTCACTGTCAACCCTATAATTAGTACATCCATTATGTGATTAACTTTAGATATCCCGTGACTCCTCACTGGAATTACCCTGGCCAAGGTTTTGCTAAATTAATCACAAGACATTATCTCCTGTTTTCAGGAGGGGTCAATTCCATCTCGACTCACAATTGACTACGCAAGTACTTGACTACACCCAGTGACCTTCCGTCACAGAATTAGAAATTCAGATAGTCCGGTACCAAAGTACAGTGAGTTGCTTGCTAGTCACAGGTTGCGATCTCAGGTCAGAGGGCCAAACTTATACCCATATCCACTCGGAACATCTCTTGACAGTAGAGCATTCCGGAATTGGTCACGTTCAGTGAAATGTACTCCTACACTTCACCTGTATGGCATACCAGTGTCTCCACACTCCTTGGTTAAGAGGACAACCAACGTATATGTCACACAACGACCTAATCTCGATAATGTTGTCGTCCTAGTAACAACATATCATTTAGTCATGAACAAGTTTAAAGACTCAAAGATAAATCCTCCTTTATCATAACATAAATCCTAAGGACTTCATCATATAAGAGTTCATTTGAAGATGAAATGATGAATAATGCCAAATAATACTTTATTAATTTATCAATTCATTTACAAAATTCAATCATCAATATGCTGACGATTGACATTTAGGATACAATTCCCAACACCAACTTGTTTCATTTTTTCTTTCTTCATTAGTAATTAAACATAATCCATTTTTCTTGCCTAACTTATGAAGATCTACCATGTAAATATTTCTCAGCCTTTGTTCTATAAGTACAATGCTATTATCTTTAGGATTTGTGATTATGCATACTGAAACTTCAAATGTGACTTTAAGACCTTTATCACAAAATTGACTTATGCTAAGTAGGTTATGTTTCAGACCATTAACTAATAAAATATTTTCTATAAAGGTGGATGGAGTAATGTAAATTTTACCCTTTCCAATGATAAGTCCTTTCCATTGTCTCCATAAGTTACCACTCCACCCTTCTTAGATTCCAAGATGACAAATTGTTCTACGTCACCTGTCATGTGTCTTGAACAGCCGCTATCTAGATACCATCGTTTATCCACCTTATTAGCTGCAAGACACCCCTACAATCAAGATCAAGAATATGCTTTAGGTATCCAAACTATGTTGGGTCTTTTAGGGTTAGTACTTGATGTTCCTTTTGGAATCCAAATTTTCTTGGATTTTAGCTTATAATTATTACTCAATTTGTTGTAGCTAGACTTTCTATAGTTACACTCATATGCTTTATGTCCTAATTTATTGCAGCAATGACAAGTTATATTTTCATTTTTGGCTTTCACAAATATGTTCTTTAAGTATTTTTGTTTCCTAATTTATTCCAGTTTTATCATATACAGTTTTTTGACTATCAAAAATCATATTTAATTTAGTTGAGCT
Organism: Phoenix dactylifera; assembly: GCF_009389715.1. Classification (NCBI taxonomy): domain Eukaryota; kingdom Viridiplantae; phylum Streptophyta; class Magnoliopsida; order Arecales; family Arecaceae; genus Phoenix; species Phoenix dactylifera. Next base: position 340,259 of record NW_024067781.1, on the reverse strand, counting down.
AAGTGTAAACTTGTCCACTAAGAATTTGTATTTTTCAGCATCTTCTTTTAATTTGACATTTTCAGCAATTTGACTTTTGGTTTCATTGGTGAATTTCCTACTTAATGTTTCATAGTCATTAGATAGTTTTTGCTTTTCTTGGATAAGAGATTGATTTTCATCTTTTAGAACTTTATTTTTATTGATTAATTTCTTGTGTTCTTCCATGAGTTCTAAAAATGCATCATGTAATTCTTCAACAGTAAAATCACATTCAAGTTCAGAATCTACCTCATCGTCATTGGCCATATGGCAGATTTGCGCCGTCTCTTGTTGATCTTCCTCTTCCGAACTTGACTCCTCACTTTCACTCCATTCAGCCATGAAGTTCTTCTTCTTAAGTTTTCTTGTCATCCACTTCAATTCCGGACAATCTATCTTGAAATGTCCGGGCTTATTACACTCATAGCAAATTGGTGTTTCCTTTTTCTTTTCTTTGTCCTTTTCCTTTTTCTTGCTTGAGCTACCTTTGAGGAAGGGCTTCCTTTTATGAAATTTCTTCTTTCCTCTCATGAACTTTCTTCCAAGCATAGTCATTCCTTCTTCATCATATTCCTCCTCATCATCTGATTCTTCTGATTCAGTTTTCTGTTTTGGAGTAGTAGACTTCAAGGCAATGGTCTTTCTTTTCTTGACCTCATCTTCTGTCTCATGATCAACTCATGGGTCATGAGTGATTCTAGAAGTTCTTCCAATTACAGTATATTGAGGTCCTTTGCTTCTTGAATTGCTGTTACCTTGGCCTTCCAAACTCTTGGTAGAGACCTGAGAATTTTTTGCACTAGTTCAGAGTTAGTATAAGACTTTCCTAAACTCTTTAGCCCATTTATGATTTCCGTAAATCGAGTAAACATTTCAGTTATAGACTCAGTGGATTCCATTTTAAACAACTCATACTTATGTACTAATATATTTATCTTTGACTCCTTGACTTGATTAGTTCCTTCATGTGTGACCTCCAGTTTATCCTAAATTTCTTTCGTGGAGGTGCATGTAGATATTCTATTGAATTCACTTACATCTAGTGAACATAAAATACTTTAATTGCTTTAGCATTTAGTTGTGCTAGTTTTCTATCACTCTCATTCCAATCCATTTCTGGTTTGAAAATGATTGTGCCCTCTATACTACTTGTGGGTGTGTGTGGTTCTCTAGTTATGATATTCCACAATTCATAGTCTAGAGCTTGAATGAATATACTCATCCCGGCTTTCCAGTATGTGTAATTAGTGTCATCAAACAGAAGATGTCTATTTGTGGATTGCCCCTCGCTCATAGAACATCCTACTTGGGTTGTCATGATCTTTGTCTCTTGATTGTGAGATCAACAAATACTATGCGAGCACCTTGCTCTGATACCACTTGTTGCCCAAGGTGACAAGCCAAGAGGGGGGGTGAATTGGTTTCTCTAAATTTTTACTATCTTAATTTAGTCAATTGATGAGTGAGTGATGTTAAAACAATATACAATGCAAACACATAAGAAGTATAGTGGTTCGGTGCTCTCCTAAGCACCTACGTACACTCCCCAAGCGACCCCTTAGGAATTCACTATAATCCCGTGGATTATAGTTGAATTGTTTTCCGGGCTCACAATCCAAAAATCTTTACACTTTGGTTTTCCGGGATCACCAAAAACCTATGTTGGTTTTACGGGCTCACCAACGAACCTTCACAATTGGTTTTACGGGTTCACCAACAAACCTACACCGTTGGTTTTACGGGCTCACTAACAAACCTTTACAAGGTGATTAAAAAGAAGAAGAAGGTTGAAACTCCTAGATGAGCAAATATAACAATTATAAGCTACAAAGAAGAGTTTAGAATATAGTTATCGCTTGATGAGACTTCTCTCTTCTTTGTCAAGATTGTTTCACTCTTCAAGGGTTGATGGAGCTCTTAATGTTCCTTAGAATCTGCTCTACCATTTTCTTTTGACTCTTTGAGTGAAGCACTTGGATGAAGAAAATTAGGGCACTTATCTTTCTTGTGTAAGCTTTGATATTTCGTAAAAGGATACTTTCTCTGATGAATAGTGTCACTTTAAATAGTTTCTCTCATCCATTGGACACCCCCCATTGGTTAGATTTCAAAAACTAGCCGTTACTTACTGTTGGGAGGACAAAAAGTACTTCTGCAGAACTAGCCGTCATGCTTCTGCCCGTGTTGGAGTCGACCCAACCTTTCCTGGGGTCGACTCAAACTACTGTTCATCATACTTGGGGTCGACTCAACATTCACTGGGGTCGACCCAACTTTCACTGGGGTCGACCCAACTTTCATTGGGGTCGACTCATGCTATATTGGGGTCGGCCCTCTCAGGAAACACAGAACCTTATATTTCAGCCATTTTTCACTAGGGTTGACTCAACTCTTTTTGGGGTCGACTCAAGGTTCAGTGGGGTCGACTCAAGTTCCATTGCGGTCGACCCTCTCAGGGATTCCAGAGAGACATCTTTGAACGACACAGCCTTGGGGTCGACTCATGCTCAGTTGGGGTCGACTCCATTGGGGTCGACTCAATCTGGGGTCGACTCAAGGAAGGTTGGGGTCGGCCCTCTCAGTAAATTCCAGAGACTTGTTTTCTTGAGGCTTGAAGATGGGGTCGACTCAAGCAAGCTTGGGGTCGACTCAACTACTGTTCATCCGTGCCATTTTTGCAGAAGTGTGCCTGATGGTTTCATGATGTGCCAGGGTCGACTCCATCAATCTTGGGGTCGACTCATTCCACACTTTGCTGCAACTTAAGATTAGAGTCATCCGTATAATCAATGAAATATACTTCAAGTAATTTTGAATGTATGCCATGGTATTGCTACATACTCTTAACAATGAAAATTACTATTGTCCCCTTAAGAGTACGTTTCACTGAAAACTTTGCCGAATTAGAATTTAGAATTCACTATCTCTTTTCTATTGCAAATTTTATCTCATTATTAATCATTGAAATACATCTTGATCTCATTCTTTTAATGTACCGAGAGTGTCGAACTCAGTATTGATGTATCAAATTAACTTGTAGTATTTAATTAGATATTTCCTCAATGGTTGTGTTAATCATCAAAATAACACTATCATCCTCAGTATCTTATTATTAAAACCCTCCATTTCAACACCAACTTAATAATTAGGTTAGAGATCATCAAAATACATGAATTTTAGTTTCTAGGCATATTTTGTAGTGTACATGATGTTCAACAACACATATAAACCAAAGATATTTATCAAAAGCTGGAGTACCACAGTGATACGTGAAGAAGGACAATAGTGCCAACTATTCAACCTATGGAGGCTACATTTTAGTAGCAGAAATAAATTAATCGTCTTGTATCGTTCATTGTTCTTGTTTTTTTTCTTAGTTATAGTAAAAGTGACATTTAGAAGTATTAAGATAGTCCCAATTCAATATAAAAAAACTATAGATTTGTGGTTGGGCTAGGTTAAGCATGCACTACTTTTCCTAGCTAGTCTTGCAGAACAAGCCCATCCTAACAAATTGCTCTACTAACAAGATTCTTGACTATATTAGTCATAATCGGAAATACAAGGTCAACCTAAGACAAATTGATCCTTTGAGCCTTTGATCATGATCTTTTGTCCACATTAAGATATTGTTACCTATCCATCTATGAAATGTTGTATATATGCCCTTTTTTATAACTATAAGCCATTCATTTAACTCTTGCAGTTTTATTCCTAAAAAAGCTGTAAGGCTTGCATCTTTTGAAGAGGAGAGAATTATATGATTTGTAAGTTGTTTCTCATTTGTATTTGTATGATTGATACATAGCTTTGAACTTTATGAAATTAATCATAAAATTTACCGAATTCGTGAGGATATTCTGGTGATAGAAAAATAAAAAGAATAGTCTCATCTCGGGGGGAAAAAATCCACTGCAGTGATCAGAAGAAACCCAGCAAAACTTGCGAATTGTTCGAATTTATCGCGATATAATGGAGATGGAAAAGTAAGTTAATAGAAGGGAAGTAGTGTTATAAGAGGACAAAGGTCTGGGGGAATTTCTAATTCTAAAAGTTTTCTTTTTAAAAATTTTTATGAACGCCATCCCGTCATGGACTCATGGCTTCTTATCTCTTTTGGGTTTTCTCTATAACCACCCTGTTTGCATGCTGACGTGTTATCATTCTACAACTGCCACGCGTCAGCTAGGGTTCTTTGGAGTTTGTGCTCTCCCTGTGAGGATGGGGACCGCGGAGTGTGAACGCGAAGATGCTGAGGGGGAGATGATAGGACAAGGGTTGAAGAAGCTGGACCGCTGAAGTAGAATTCAGATGCCAAGGCAGCGATCGATTAGCTAAAAAGAACAAAAATGGTCATAGAAATAAAGAAAACATGACATGGCGACCGGTGACTCTATGAATTTCCACAGGTCAGCAGCTAGAATAGCTTTGTTTGTAAAGCACTTGATATGTAGTTCTTGGGAACTTTTCTTTCTTTTCTTTTTTTTTTTGGGTATGGCTGTGAAAGTTTAAAAGTAGACAAATTATTTACATTAATAAAAAAAAAGGCTAGGTTACTTTGTAAAGTTACATCTATATATCCTTGTTCTTGAAAAAAATTTAAAAATTGCCTTTTTTATGGAGATAAAAGAGATTGGATTGCTTCATTAACAAAAAACTAAGCATAATGAGCATGCAATATATGTAATTCCCTTCCCATATAATTGACCTAATTGAGGTGAGTATTCGCTGAATATCATATCGATTTATTAATAGGTGTCATGTGGTTCTATTTGATTCAAGATTTGTTTTTTAAAGAAAAATTGTATAAATTACTGATTATATCTTCACTTTTGGCAGATGAGCTCTCTTCTTTTTCTTTTTATCTCTATCTGTATTATTAAAAAAGCTACAACGGTGCCCTTTTTGGTTTGTGAGAGCACCGCGTGAGATCATAAGAATATATTATTTAGTGCACTGCATGTATCCATTCTACTATAAATATTGGAAACTAAAGTTAGATGGTTGGAACTAATCAAGATGAAATATTTATAAAGGAGAGATATAAGAAGAGCATGATCTCAATTTTTATGGGAGGGCATGCCCTTAATTTCTTATCTTTATTCCTACTTACTTGCATGGGCTAGTTGTTGAAAAAAAATAAAGCAGCATTTGGCTACTTAATTTACTAAACAACTCAAGTGAACCATGAACTAGTTTGAAACGAAGGGTTTCACAACAATTCAATATGATTCAATCAAATATATGTGGCTCATAATATAGTTCAATCTAAGACTTTATTTATTTATTTAACATTTGAGTTTTGTGTTATAGTCATAGCAGCAAGATGTATCATCATTCATCATAGATCAATGAAATAATGATGCTAGACATACTTTGTATTTAAGTGACCTTATTACTATATATATGCGAAATAATTATGTATAGTCTTCGAAAATAATTATCTAAGAATGTATATCGGCAATACAGTGGGAATAATTAGATATTGATATTGGCCTTTTGTATATGCATTAATAATGAAGATAACCTTAATAAAAATAACCTTGAAAATAATCTTAAATTAAGTTACTATTTACTGTTGCTCAAAAGAAAGATGCCATACGAAGACACTGGAGCATTGGTGTGCATGGATGAAGTCCACATATTGGCCCAAGGACTGATCTCAAATTGGCTCACTGGAGCCACAGGAATGGTTAGTGGAGACCATACTTCAATTGGGCGCAGTTGAAACCACCTCCATTCAATTTTTGTGGCTATTGTACATTCGAGTTATCTCCTACATTAACAAGTTGAGTGTAGCATGAAAATACTTTTGAGAACGACAGAATATGATACTGAAAATAATCAACAAAAGTTATATTTAGCGGGCACCACCATGGCACGTGTCCCCTTTTTATTACCTTAAAAATGTTGTGATGATAAACTACACCAAAAAGGGCTCAAAAGAATGGCTCATTGTACCCTACACCAGGGGCAGTAAGTTAGAAGTACACTATAGGAATATTCCAAGATGAGATGAAAGAGGCAACACTCCGAGACAAGCCGCATGATGAACGAGATCCATGGGATCGAAAAATCTGATCGGCATGGTGCACCGCCGGCATAATGCAGGGTATAATTTATCCTAAATCTTCTTTTTTTTATAGAAAAAATATGATTGTTTTCATTGGTCCTCGCATGTTGGATAGATGCTTCTTTCTAGAACAGAAGATTTCTTCTTTTTTTTCTTTCTTTCTTTTGGTTGTTATTGTCGTTATATCTCGTGGATAATTTGTTTCACCAGTGCATTTTTCTTAATTTCTATATGTGAGAGAGAGTCAAGTCCAAAAGAGCATATAATATTTAGGTTAAAGTAACCATATGGTGAACTTGGCCCGTGATGCAAGTACTTGGCCCAAAAAACTCGATTTGTTGGAGGAGAAAGGCATCGAGTTTCAGTAGCAAAAAGGTTGGCACGCACGAGCATGCGATCAGCGTCTGATTAACACGGAAAGATGATGATGGAAATCGAATGGAGGATAGAAAGTAGCGAAGATCCAGATGGTTAACTTTCAAAAATTTTTACCACCATCATACTGCCATTCGAAGGTAGATAAGGAGTGTAGCAAAGAGCTAGGGTAGAAGTGTGGCAATGGGCTAGGTAAAAATCTTAATTACGCCTACTTCTAGTATAAAAACTACTAGTAGAGTGAAATTAAGATAGAAGATGCATTGGGTTATTATCGAAGAGCCCTCATATGGAGTACAATTATAATACTTATACTAAAATAAAATAACTACCCACTATGATTGTTGCCCACTTCTACTTCTATGTCTAGCAATTTTACTAACTAACACTAGTTGTCTCCTATTACTCTGACCTGTCCTGGTATCACCTATTAGATCCATAATTATGCTTTTATCTATAACTCCTTTCGGCCTACTTTATATCGTCATTTCATATATTCGGTCTTTAGTGGGATGCTCTCGCTTCGGCCTCTACCAGGTTATCTTTGGTCGGCCTCCTATATAATGTTTCTTTTGGTCTCAGCTCTTGGAAAACTCACTATACATTTTCTCGCAACATATGGCTAATTTAGGCATGTATGTCCCACATATTAGTTCGAATAAGGATATGGTGTGAACACATATATACATACATGCACATATGCATGCATATACTTATCCATATACACATATATAGTGTATATATATGTATTAAAATTTTAGAAACACCTAAAATCCTAAATATTAAAAAATCCTAAATCTCAAAAAATATTAAAATACTTTAAAAATCCCCAAAAATCTCAAAAATGATATAAAACCAAAAGAATCTCAAAAATTCTTTTAAAATCCAAAAATTATCAAAATTAAAAATCCTTAAAAAACCTCACGCATGCTTTAAAAATCTTCAAAAAATTAAAAATTATTAAATTTCAAAAAAAATATAATTTCTAAAAAAGTTTGAAATATGTTTTGAAATTCAAGAAAAATCTTAAAAAATATTTTTTAAAATTCCAAAAGATATTTTACAATCCTAGAGAAACCTATCTAGAGTGCCAATCCAGTTTTCTTTCAAAATAATAGCTTCTTTTGCCTGGTGGAGTCTCCTTTTCAAAAATGAATCCTTGATGGAGTTCCTGTTTCTAAAAAAAATCTTTTTAATAACCTGATAGAGTTATATGGTGTGGGTCACCTTTCCCATCAAACTTCACAAACTTAGGTATCTTGTACCAGGGTGGTAGACTTACATTTGGACAATGGCACATAGCTGCGAGAGAACATTTTTGAGTTGTAGCCGCTTGGGTTTACTCTAAGACCTATCGCTCGAAATCTTCCCGGGAATTTCAGATCCAAGGATGAGATGCATTCCCGGTTGGGATGAGGAGGGGGGTTAGGGTTAACCCCAAAAATAATATTTAACCACTTCTCATCCTTTATAAATATCCCTTTATTCTACTCCAAAATTATAGTAGAAAATAGGAAAAACATAGAACGATTAGCGGAAGACTACCAAAATCCATTCAAAAATCCTCGAACTTCATTTCTTTCTGCATGTCATCTTCTACCTCCATCCAACCCCAAAACTCAACCTACCATTCATACCTAGCCTTTATACCCAAGCCAAAGAGAGGACCCCTTACCTCCCGGCCCAAAGGGAAAAAAAATGGTAATAGTTGAAACAAATCCAGGAATTCTGGTAGCCATATTCTACTACTAATTGAGAGCAATTTCCTTTTCCTTCACTGCTAAGTTTGGCGCCTAAAAGTTTCTTAATGGAATCACTACTCGTTCATTGATGGACTCAATTAACTTGGTTCGGTCAGACCAGGTACTGCCGTATTGCTCTAACAAGATCTCCTGGCAAGAATCATCATCATCGAAATCGAGGTAGTCAGAACTAATCCTTCAAGGATTATTCATCCCTTTTCAAGGTGATTTACCTTATTCTTAAAAACTAGGGATTAGTTCTATCATCCTCATGGAAATTGAGAACCATTTTCACCAGATATCCATGTGTCAAATTTAAAAAATTATGCATAATTACCAATACGATAGTACACTCTCATATCAATTGGTGCATCCACATGATACTTGCAACACCAATAAATGCCTCAGTCTCAGCATTTTTCATTCTCAACTAAATTTATCCTTAATTTATCCAGGATCCCCGTGTCGACAATGTGAAATAAATATTACGAGGCATGTTTAATTATATTCAGGATTAGATATTCATTATTTCTTGAAGATGATCGCATTTTTCCCTTTTACTCATTGCAAGCCATAACTAGGCAAAAGTCGTCTCGATTTTCAGTTCAGACCAGCTTCAATCCGCATGTTGCATTCATGCACGGCTACCATGGACTAAACCACCAACTACTATTAAGAAAATGATAAGATTTTAAAAAAAATAGGGTGCAGAATATTCCAAATATGGTGACCTAATCATTAACTACAAAAAATATTGCCTTCAAATTACAGCTCCAAAATCAGTATATACAAATTTCTTAGGAAATTTGATGGATTCCAGCTATCATAGATTGAGTGGCTCTACTATAGAGATTTGCTGCAACTAGAGATGCAGAGTGTTTGCCCTTCTCTAAACACAACTTCAGTAAATTTAGTAATATAGGATAAGGAGAAACTGAAATTGTCAGTAACCACATGGACCAAAACAAATTCACTGCTTGTACAGTTCACAAGACAAAATACAGCCTTTAACTAGTATATGTACATACATAACAGACTCAATATAATATCTTAATAGAAATACATGAATAAGGCTCCAACATAAAAAATTTAACCACCCTTGGCAATTACCTCTACTTATTCCACGCTGAGAATAGAAGCTGAATCTGTGTTTTGCTGTCTTGAAAGCTATGTAGACAGGTGACGCTGACTAATCTTACAGACCCACATAATGTAGGCTACTATAAAAGAAAGGATCATTGATTCATAATTATCTACTGACCGAGATTTCCAAGGAGCCGCTCAACCGCAGCATGGACATTCCCAGCGGTGGCACTCAGTGCTCGGATGTTCTCCTGAGTGTCAAAGAAACCCATTTCCTGAAGTTGAGACAACTGGGTTGCATAAAGCTCTTCTGGTGGCACTGCAATGACAAGCATTCATTTCACCAGTTCAGCAGAGATGGAATGGTTTCATTACATGAAAAGACACTAAAATGTATTCATGGTAATAATATGATGTTCACCATTAGAGGTGTTAGGAACACCAAGACCTCCAGCACCAAGTCCCCCAAACATGTTCATCAGCAATTCCAGCCCTGCATTGTTAGGTGTACCTGTGGCCAAGTGGCATTAGAAAATGCAATATCAGAAAGGAAATGTGGCTGGCTAGCGAAAAGTAAAACAGCCCATATTTGCCCGAACTGAAGCAGCAGTAGGTATGTGTTAAGATCACACGTACACACAGAGAGAGAGAAAAAGAGAGAGAGAGAGAACAGAAAGAAAACTCGGTTCTCCAAATGCATGCACATGTACATAAATGCCCAAGATGCGCACACAAAAGGAAAAGGGATGTTGCATCCTACATGCATAAGCAGAGGCAACAAACAATATTAATTAGAGAGAACAAAAACACACAAGTGAGCAATAACTCAAGTATAAGTTAATAAATAAGTGGTTAAATCAGATTGAACAGTTCTCAGCAAAAATTTTGATTATTTGCCAATAATCCACAGCATTAATCAACCAAGTATCCCTAAGTATGCCAGATATTCTAGTAATATAGAAAATCTACCAGTCAACTTCACCACCAACTCATCAACATATCCAGATATACAAGAGAATATACTAGTAAATGATATAGATATCAAGTGACAGCGGCGGAACAGCCAAAAACCAAATCATAGGTGAAGAAGATTATCAATTACCTGCTCCACCACCTGTCTGATTTTGTTCCCTGCGACCAAGTAATTCATGTATCAGTGGTTACCAAGTATAGCTAGCTAAGTACAAAGAACGGATGAGAAATTAAAATCATCTAGGAATATAAGAAAATAAAAATGTTCAAGAACCATCGTGATGGAAAAGCGAAATAAAGGACAGAATAAGTTGCAAAGGAATTACAGAATAAAGTATAAAATGAAAAAACAAGCAACAGGAAACATAAATGAAAATCCATAGCAAGGTTTTCAACTTTCAAGTACCATCCCCCATCCGGCTAGTACAGGGCGTACTGTACCAACCTGGTACAGTACCGAGCACCTGCAATATGTCCCATACTGCCACATGGTACAGGTACTGCACCAAGTCCAACAGCGTACCATGCACCAGTATGGGGCATATCATACTGATCTGGCCTGCATTGATAAGGTACCAATATAGAGTCCAGTACCAAGACATGAAATATTGATCCGATATATAGGAAAGAATGCTTCAAATTTCTCATGGAGAACAACTTTTATGACAGACATGAAAAGAAATTGGGCAACAGATGAATATTAGGTATAAGATGACTTACTGGCTTGACTGTTGCTGACCAATCCGGGATAAAAGTGATTGCTGAAAGGACAAAAGTTGCTGCAGGAAAGAGCTGTTCAGTTCACACGAGAACAAACCAGAAAACTGATTGCAAAGATAGCAATATACCAAAGCTACCTGCATTGTCTCAGGAGAAGTCAGCTGGCGTAGAAATTCTGGATTTCGCAACATCTCTCTTAACTGAGTATTGGATTCCAATAGGCCACGCATATGGGGATTGAAATTAAGTATCTAGCAGCAATCAAATAATCACAAAATAAGAAAGCTCGGACCAAGGTTTGAGTCGTTCAACATAAAGTAGATTCTACCTGGTTCATATACTGAGGGTCAGAAAGGAGGCTCTGCACCATCTGCATAATGGCTGGATTTTGCATAAATTGACTCGATGGGGTAGAATCCTGCACTCCACCAACCATCTGTTCCAAATCTGGTAAACCAAGTCCTCCTAACCCAGCAATGCCTGGTGCCCTTGTATCGCTGGCAGGAGTTGACCTAGTGTTAACTGGCTGCGGACCTTCAGCTGTGGAATTAACTTCTTACATAACTGGACGAAAACAAAGAACGCCAAACTTCAAAGACTCAGCAATCATAAAGAACATATGGTACTTACCATTGCTGCTCCAAGGATTGGGAAGTGGGTTGGTGTTCGGCGAAGGAGACCCAGCAACTGATTCTGAACCAGTAGCTGATGGGTTGGGTGACCGATCTCTGTTATGGGTGACATCCTGGTTCCCTAAAAGAGCTGCAAATGGGTTTGACCCCATATCATTGTCCCCAGCCATTGTTGTGGCATTCAGAAAAGGTTCCTGTACGGTTTCATACATGCGCCTGAGCATGTTAAATCCTTCTGGAGAAGCTTCAATGTTGCTCATAGCCCTGTCTGTGTTCCGCATCATCTCTCTCATGATCTCAGGATTTCTTGCTGCTTCCAGTGTCTGCCGCAGAGTGCTGGGATCGTTGAGGATGTGTGCAAGATCAGGATTGCGGTCAATAATCTCGCGCATTTGAGGATTGCTCATGATTATATTTCTCATCAAGTCAGGGTTATTCATAAGGTTCTGGATGGCAGGCATGTTCATTATTTCCCTCATCATGTTGGGGTTTTGAGTTAGCTGCCGTTGCACCTGACCAAGTTCTGGAAATCCAATCCCAGATAAACCAGATCCCCCTAATCCAGCCAGCCCATTAGCACCAAGGCCTGGAAATAGTGAGCCTCCAAAACCAGCTCCACCAAGGCCACTACCTTCATTTGGAGTACTTGAAGCTCCTAGGTTGGATGCAGCAGTGTTAGCTGATGATGGCACAGCACCACGGACCAAATGAATGGTATGGTCTGACTCCACGCCTAACCAAGATAAAAAGAGAATCAGAGATAGGCTTGGTCAGAAGCCAAATAGAGCAAGAATGAAGGCCAAGATGGTGCAAGAAGAAAAACTAATCAATACTTCAGCTATATAAATTGGCATTACAGAACTTCTTCCTCTTGCATACCATAATACTTCGGCGATTACCAATGTCACAACCTCCAATTGTCTCCTCACTAATGCTTACTGTTCGATCATACAATGGTATTACATGCTCCTATTCCAGCTGGGTGCAGACCTCTTCCCCAAAAACACACCCCTATCTAGAAATTCTAGATTATAACTTTAATTGAAAACACCATCTTTCTACAAAACACATGCATTTGGTATCATGCATCAAATTTATATGCTTCTTACCCTCTCATACACATTGAATGTAAATCATCTAGATACAAAATAAATGTATACACACAAACCCCCACCAACCAACCAACCCCACACACACACAAACACACTAGCACCTTTCTACAAACCCCATGCATTTGGTGTGCGCATCTAATTTATATGCTTCTTACCCTCTCATGTGCATTGAATGTAAATATAGTCAAGATGCTATGAATGTATGCACGTATGCATCCTACAGAGGCTGTTTTATATTTCTAACACAATATCCTGAGAATTAAACATCCATTTTAATAATAGAATTTTAGTAGAACAATGCACTTGCTTCGTGGAAATCTAATGTAAACTTCATAAAGAAACAAGAAAAGATTTTTTATCAAAACAAAAGAATGATTTGACTCGTTAAAGAACATGCAAGTAACTTTCTTTTCCTTTAGCTCTGCGCAACAAGATGTCAACATGCTACATAACTTGGTTATATTGAAATATGCATTTTATTAGGGAGGTCAGAGTCTTATTCTTGTTGACAACCATGATTCAATTAAAAAGGGCAACAACATTACCTTTTAAGTGAACTGTTTGATACAATGAGATTACAAATGCTGAGGTGACATTTTGATCCATTTTCATACTTAATTATATTAGACTGCAAAACTTTTAGTAGAATCCATATTCGGTGATGCCTTTGAAATACTTATATGCAATTGTTACAAGCTAAGATTGATATTAATTTATACAAAAATGATTATAAGGACAGAATAAATTCTTAAGTCATCATTTTTCCCTCTTAGTATCATTTTTTTAATTCTTCTCCTTTCACTTCTTTTTCTTGTACAATTTCTCACCTTTTCCTTTCCTGACCTTCTAGTCATAACTTTTACTATACTTCTTTCTCTTCCTTTTTTGCTCCTTTTCTCTTTTCTTGCCACACAAGCAAGTACCTGCAAAAACAGTGTCTATTTATTTTTCCTTCTCAGTTTCACTTTCCTCCTTTCACCAACAGCAGTTTGTAAACATTTCTTCTTGTTCCCTTTTTTCTTTGTCTCTTCTATTCCTCCATTATTTCCTCACTTTTGCTAGTTGCTGTGGGTTCCATTATTTTCATTCCTATTCTAGTTTCCTTCTTTATCTATTTGCCTAAAGCATCGTTAGAAACCAGCACCTATCATACATACACAGAATGCAGTGGCATCATACTTCAGCAAGCAGGATATGCAACAGCAATCCAGAATTTCAAGGTGCACAAATAGTAAAATTGGTTTTGCTTAAAATTTGAAATGTTCTGGAACTCATGGGGGGAAAAGGATGCGCATGAATGACATGTTCTTTATTTGTTTCTGCAATAATTGTTCTTTTAATAACATTATTGGCTGCATCTGACCAAAAGAATCCACACAGTTCATTCTAGGATTGCACATCTCTTCTCCTTTCCTTACCAATATATTTTGGCGGCCAAAATAAAGCAGGATCCAAATATCTTCGCTGCCAAAATTTATTTATAAACCTCGGCTGGGGGAAGAGAGGAATTATTGGAAATTGCTTAATGAAATCTTGTTGGATTCATGAATATCGTCCAACTTTACTAACTGCACATGTATCCATGAAATCTCAGTCATTATACACATGATATTGCAAAGTCCAAAGCCCACAACCAGATCTCTCGCAGACTTCTAGAAAAATTTTAATTGCAAATTAGAGGTTTGTTATTACTGCTAGAATTTCCACCAGATAGGATCGCAATTTTGTCCTGGGAACAATAATTAACTTCGGATACAATTAACTAATAATTGCAATGAAGAGAAAGAAGGAATGGAAACAAGATATTCCGTTCACAGTTCATCAGATCTGGTTTACACCTCATCCTTTCCCCCTTCCAAACCATACAAAATTGATAAGACATCCTACAAACAATACGGACATATACTGCATCCTACAAACTATATGGATGAGAACTTAATCATTCGACAATATTTTGAAGAAGAGAGAAGGCTCTGGAGTCCGGAGAATGGAAAAGGGCACCTCTCTTCTTCTCTGCTTCTTTCTTCAGTTACCTTTTCTGTTCTGTATCCTCTTTCTTTCCTTTTCCATTATTTTATTTCTCTTCTCTCCTCTCATCTTATCCCTTTGCAGGCCAAAACAAAACAGGCATCCCCCAGTATGAGAAACAACGAGACTGGAGGGCTCCCTCTCCTTAAAGTGGTGCCCATATGCTTGGCCAGCCACTAGCATGTTAACTAGGACTAGTAAAGGACTAGAATGAGCCTATAAAGTGCCAGGTAATATTTAATCTGAACTCGCCATTATCTTTACCATTTACTATCTGAATTATCTATTATCTGTACCATTACTTCAGCAAAAGGCCCTAATAAACAGAAAATCAGAGCAACAAACTCCTAGGCAGTAGGCACACCTAAAGGACTGATTAAAGAGCCCTACAACTAAAATACATTAGCAAGTTAAACCTGGGATTTGACTCTAGAACACGCTGTAAGGGTAAGGCCTAACCCACATGATATATACCATATATACCATCTATACAACTTTTAGTCAAATGACGCATGTAAGAGAAGAACTAGGACTTCCCCTGAAACTGATTCTTTCATCTCCTGAAAACAACAAAAACAGAATCCCAATTCACCTCAAACCCCATCTCTCAGAGAAAGCTAGTTTTCTGATCACCTCAACCTATTCATCTACTTCAAAGAACCAAATTCATGTCAACCCCTTCAATTCTTGGTGAGAGCAAAGTTAGACACCTTATCTATCAAGGCTGTCTGGTTCAGGGTTAACGAAATAGGTTAAACGGGTTAGCTGGAATATCTTGGAAAGAAGTGATGGGATAGAGAGGGTTAATTTTAGTCCATCATTTTGGCAAAATATTTTTGACCCGGTTTATCTTAGCTAACTAGGTTGAAAAAGGTAAAGGTGGGGCTAAACTGATGATACAAGTATCACATCAGTACAGTCTATACTGGTCGATATGTGCCAACCATACCAGCCTTGTACCAACTTACTGTGCTGGTCAATAAGGGCCCATATCATGGCACACACTGTATCAACCAGTGACCAGTATGGACCTGAGGTCCCATACCGCAGTTTTCCAAACATGGAACCAGTCAATTTCTTCAAAATTCCTTCTTTACTCCTTTAAACTCCTCTAACCTCAAGCAAAAAAATGGTTGTTTGGCTAAGTATGTAGGGTTACTGGGCATTATTCTACCTAAATCACAAATAAACATATCCTAGAATAGTACAGCTGGAATTTCAATTTGTCTAAACCCCTTCATCAATTGGAGGAGGCCTGTCCTTTAAATTTTGACAAAATGGTTGTATATCAATTTATTGTTAGCATTTAACAACTTAATTTTGTAAAGCAAATGTATAGGAACATTCGTCCCAATTATAGTTTGGCCGAAGGAACAAATCACACTTCCCCAATTATTATATTACAGCAAGGCATAAGCATCTTGAGCCATGGGTTACTTTATGTGATTTGGAAATATCTCAAGGAGATATCATGAAGGAAATCATGCCAATCTTAACAATTCATCTTTTGACCTCTAACTCGATTCTCATATCTAATTATAAACGAAATCAAGAATCAACTCCTGCAATATGATCATTCATTATATATAACCCACCCTCATGTCCCTTCTTTCCTGTGATATAATCATCACTGACCGCTAGTCCTTTTTCTTGTGTTTGCTAATGGGCTAAGCAATGGGGACTAGCACTTCCACAAAGCCCCTAAACCCTTGATAACCATTGATAGGGGGAGTCAATACCAAGTCTCTTGTTACACCACCAAAAGTGACTTTTCCAATGGAAGATGCCAGCTTACCAGGCTGGTCAAGTCTCTTGGTGGTTGTGCCAGAGAGACCTAGGTTCAAAATCCTGCCTCCACCAGGATTTGAGGGTTTAGGGGTATATGGACCTTACCAAAAAAATAGACGATGACTACCAAAGAAATAGAGAGACTTTACCAATAAGCCAATTAGCACCTTCAATTTCTGCCTTAGTGTAATCTTTTGATGCTTGCACTTTTTCCCCAAATTATGTACAAAATAATCAATGGTTGGCATGACAAACCCACACTTAAGTAACCAAATGCTTGTTTCCATTGTTAAGTTACAAGTGTCACCGCCCAATATAAGCTATTAAACTACTAATCTCTATCGGAATTAAATCCATCCAATTCTTGCCCTTGCTATACCTTTAGTAATCCTAATAATTTTCCAATATTCCGGCTTAAATTTGCATATAAATAGACTTCGTACTTCTACTGCAAGGACTGAAGTGCCGACCAACACTACCAGCATAAACCAGCATGTATTGTGCCAATGCATGTGGACCATTGCATGTCAGGCACTAGCATAGCATGACGTGTACCTTCCAATGGAAGTGCCAAGCTGACAATGCACTGGTATAAGATACCTTTATCTTTGTTCTATCATTTATACATTTTCTGAAACAGAGAGAAAATATCAGCTAAAAAATATTAAGCTTAGGATTTACCTCCAATTTGTAATACATATAGATTGACTTTGGCACATGCAATCCACCATGTACTTAAGAGGTAGTATGGATGACTTTGATAACCTCAAACTGACTAAAGATTATTTTATTATTCATATAATCTAGTAAATACACTCCAAATTTGGGAGTGTGCGCATATCTGTTTCTCCCCCTCAAAAGTACGAATTGCACTACACTTAGATCAGATAAAAGTTAATGTTCTGAGGAAGGGATGTGGAGATTGACAGCCAATGAATGGAGTGGCAGTTGGGAGGTTGGGTTTAATATTAGAATAAATACCACAAATTAATATTGATAACAATATTTTTGTTGGTCTCCTAACCCCTAGAAGAAAGAATTAATCAATTAATCCTTTAATTGAAAAATATACTTTTGCTATAAAATGTTGTTCTCTTAAAGAAAATACCACCAGCCTTGGTTGCAAATATTGAATAAGTCAGGACACTTGGGCAAGACAGAAATGAAAACCTTGTTAATTATTTGACAACACATTGATTAAACCATGGTCTGCTGAACTGGTCCGTACCGGCTGCTTCAGCCGGGTCTTGACTGGTTCGGCCTGGAACTGGTACCTGGACAGCGTGGCGTGGATACCGGTTCCAGTCGTCTGGGTACCGATTTCAGCTATTTTCGGGCTGGTACCGACCGGTATGCATGCGTACCGGCTGCGTACCAGCCTGTACCATTGCGAACCGGTTGATTCGCGCCGGTACCATTTTTTTTTAGCCACAACGCGCGTGCTATGGATTTTAAACAACAGCGTGCGCGCTGTGGTGTGCGCCCCACGCAGGCGCGGAGCCGCACGCCCGCACGCGGTTCCCCCTGCGCGTTTCAGTGCACAATTCCACCGCGCGCAGCACGATTTCACAGCACGCGAGCACGATTCCCCCGCCTGCACAAGGCAGCGCGCGGATGCGAACAAAAAAAAATTTCCGCACGCATCTGCGAACCAAAAAAAATAATATAAACAAAGACTGGTTCGTACCAGACCGGTTTCGATACGAACCGGTCTCGAATTGGTCCAGTAGGCAACCGGTATGCCTACCGGTATCGGTTCAGCGTAGCTTGGATTAAACAATATAAAAAAGTCTCTCAAAGAATCACTGTTTCATTAAATTTGGTATTCTCCTAACAGCACTAGTTAATGATACAAGTTTCTCTTCTATTTGTTTTAAGTAGGGTCTCTTCATTGATTTCATGCATAGTATGTCGTACCGTACCATACCGGATAGTACCGTACGTACCGTACCGTACCAGTTCGGTACCAGTGGCATACCGATCCTCGATACGCCAAAAAAATTTCATACCATACCGTACCGATACTATACTAGTGTGGCACTAGTACGGGTTCCGCTACCGGTACGGCGAGCCTTGGTTTCATATCCTATTAAAAAACCTCTTTATATTCTAAGATTAAGCTTCAGGGAAGGTTTTCTGGAACAGGAAGCAATGTCAACACGACAAAATGGAATAGAAGCCAAAAGGAGTAAGTCATGTAATTTGAGTGAGTGAGTGAATCAAAATAACTAATTTGGTAATTTGAGCATTCTTTACTTTCTAGGTCTAGTTAGAAGTCCTAGATTTGAGGACCACATGAGGCTTGGGTCCATGATTTGATTAAAATTTATTCCAAAGATTTCTTTTAGTGTGTTTTGGGGATTGGATCTATAATTAGAAATGCAAGTCCTGTTAGGATAATGAGGTTTGGATTCATAAAAGCCAAAATGGTATGCCCATTCGATGCAATTAAAGTCACACATGGGGCATCGAGGCTTCAAATCATCATAAGATCCTTTCTGAACTTTTCTAATTTCGCATATTAGAAAAATTTTGAACTAGTCTTGTTTAGGAATCAATAATCAAGAACATTAATGACTCAGCAGCATTTTGTAGGCATAATCCTGACAAACATGCATCTGACTTGGCATGTAAATATTCTCTTCAAAATTCATTTGGCGCCCAAATATTTATTTCATAAGTAACATCTAATATCAACATGGGTTTTTTGCTTACATATCCTCCTAAATATTGAAATTTATATGAATATCCTTCCAAAATTGATATTTGCATGTATACCTTTATAAAATATTTGTTTTGCATTTATACCCTTCTTTTTTCTTTTTTCTTGCATATGTGCCTACACCATCTAATGCTGTCAAAAAATTAACGGTTTAAAATTAAAAATGACTAAAATATTCTTAATAGGTAGATATGCAAAAAGAAACATTTATAAGGGCATATATGCAAATAATACTTTGCGAGGGTATCCATGCAATTTTACATATTTAGAAGGGTTTATATGCAAAAAAAAATCTTTTTTTTATTTCAACCTATTTTAATACTTGGATTTGTCTTGTGCCTACTCCTCAATGGTTTTCGTAAAAATATTGCTTAAGAAAAAGATTGATTCGACAATTAGATAATAAAAAGAGTTATAAAAGTTCTTTCACTAATCATGAAATTATTCTATTTATTCTTTTTCATTTATAACAACCACTATATCTTATTTCATCAAAACATAGTTTATAATATTTATTGTTATAGATGCATATATGAGGGCATGTATTAGAATATAGAAAAGGATTAAAATCTCTCAATGGCACATGATAGATTGCAATAACCAAGCTTCCTTGCTACTGCTAGGCTCATGGGTGGAAGAACAACATTAACCATCTCCAAGCAAAATCGTTAAAGAACTTCGAACCCTTTAAACTTATTAACAACCTCTGCATACATGTGGTAGAAGGCCACCCCTACGTTGTATACCTTAAGCCACTTTTCTTTGGAGCTTCAATTTTCTAGAACAAGAAAAGATCTAGTATATGGGGCCCAACTTGTCACAGCAATTTTAAATCAGCCACCAGTCTGCACATAAAAAAATTTTCAGCTCTAAAAGATAAACATTGCAAATCTCATATGAGATCTCTTACAATACTTTTCTTTAAATACTTTATAAAGCTAAAGCCAGGATCTGACCATCTTCATGTAAAAAAGGATACAATGAAGGGCGGTCTATGGTGGAGAAGGGGGTCAAGGCAATGTTTTTAATTCCAGATAGAGAAGTGAAAGAGAGGGCCGAGAGAGATCGAAAATTTTTTCAAATGAGGTAGAGATATTAGTTTTTAGTGAGACTTGTTAGCCTATTATCCGCTTCAGAAATAAAAAGATACCTTCATAATTTTAATTAATTATTATTTTAAATAAATATAATTTTGTTTAATCATGTTCGCTGAATTGCTATTTCAAATGTATTCATACAAAAATAGTATTTTGTGAGGGCACGCATGTAAATATCAATTTGGAAAGCATTAGTACAAATTTCAATATGTAGAAGGGTATTTATAAAAAAATTCGATTTTTTTTGCATGTATACCCTTCTAAAAATATAAAATTGCACGAATACCTTCCAAAATTGCTATTTACATGTATAGCCTTATAAACGTTTCTTTTTACATGTTTACCCGTTAAGAGTGTTTTCGTCATTTCATTTTTAAACCACTAATTTCTTAACGGCATTAGATAGCATGGATACATATGCAAAAAAAAAAATAAAAGAAGGGTATATATACAAAATAAGTGTTTGATGAGGGTATACATGTAAATATCAAATTTGGAAGGGTATTCACACAAATTCCAATATTTAGGAGAGTATGTATGCAAAAAAAACCCTATCAACATTAAGGTCCTCAAAAGTGGGACAAAATCTAGATAGCAAAGAACTTGTTTGTGTTAAAATGGATTTGTAATGATTTTCTACCTCTGCTAAAGCAAAACTGCTGACTTTTCTCATTTAATAGCATACATGTTACAGCGGAAATGATTAACCATTTTCTTTTTGCTCTTTTTGTTGCTTCTTTGGCTTGCCTTGGGGCAAGTGGTGTCTTTTTTGAAAGTTAAGCATCAAAGGTTGCTCCTTAGGTTTAGGTCCTGTTTGGATATTCCTATAGGATTGGGTTGAAAATCCTATAGAAATCAGACTTGTTGGCCTATCTATCTTACATTTTCTAAGATCTTGTCCAAACCCAGCCCAGATCCTAGCCTTTGGCTTGCAAGAAGAAAAAAAAAACCCATGGAGGTCTTTTTTTCTTCCCACAAGATTTGGGATGGGTGGTGTTTGGTTGTTACAAGGTCATACATAAATGGATGGCCCAATCCATGAATCCTATAAAATTTTCAGCCCAATCCTGTAGGAATATCCAAACAGACCCTTAATTCAATCATGGACTATCTAGATTTACCTTTTCTGCTTCTCTTTAAATCTGGAATTGAATTGTAGAAAGGGTCAGGTTCAGACCATGTCACTAAATTAAATAACTACACTGCTCTAATAAATTGACAAAAGTATGAGGAAAATCAAACTCACATGTCATCACTACACTGCTCTAATATATCAGATCTCAATGACACAATAATTAGGAATCTTAAACTTGCATCGCCAAATCAGTGTCACAAACTTAGCATCCTAAAAATTTATTGCAATGAGAACAAAAAGTTTGGGTTGTTTATTAGTAGTATAAAATTAGAATTACTGTTTAAACTTTATGCTGTGTTTTTGGTAGTGAAATTTGAAGTCATCCCATATTTCAAGGAATGACTTAAGAATAAGAATTTGAGGGTAAAGACTAGATATTTTTTTCCTATTCTGCAGCCTAGTAGTTTGTACTTATGGGGTGATTAGCACATTTCTTCCTCTTCCTCAGTTCCTCTCCTTCACCAATGCGAGCTATGATTATAGTTGTATCATATGTATACATTTGGCAAGCAGTTATACATTATGAAAAAGGTCCACAAACCAATACTGAGAACCAAGGTCCGCCATACCGGTACCAGTCGGCGTACCGGTGGCGACCCGTACCGGTGGCGTACCGGTCCCGTACCGGTCCCGAACCGGTCCCGTACCGGTCCCGAACCGGTCCCGTACCGGTCCCGAACCGGTTTTTCAACCATAAACTACCGGTACCGGATTCCACGCTGATCCGGTACCGATCCCAGGCCGGACCGGTACGGATCGGTACGGCAGACCATGCTGAGAACCATATTGGTATATTACTAGTTCAATACAATATGGTCGGTACGGAACGGTATGCACCCTAACCGGAACATGCTTCCAATACTTTTCTCACTCCCACCCATGCTACCACCCAAAATTGGGCGGTACGGTCGATGCTAGGCAGTATGGAGCAGTTTTGCTTGGTTCAGACCGATTCGGCTCATATACCAAACCAAATCTCAAAGGTATGGGCCGGTATGGTAGACCTTGACAAACACCATCACAATATAAACAACCAAAGGAAAATATAGGAAAGTTGTTTAGAAGAGTTTGACTAAACTCGTATGATCAAAAACTAAAGCAACCAAGATACACACACCACATAGATGCAAGGCCATATAAACTAACTCATACTATGATTCTATTACAGAATAGTGAGAATTCACACCTAATTGAATAGATAATATTATAGGATTACTGACATCAGAAAATAGATAAAATTAACAATCTAGTCTTATTTTTAAAAAAAAGGAAGAAGAAGAAGAGATCATCTGTAAATAAGTGGAAGTCTACTGGATTATGGTAATTACATTTTAATATATTCTTCAAGAATTGCAAAATATAATATTTCCAGATCCTATCGATTTATTTTAGCATATTGGGCTCTAAAAGTGTGTAAGCACATATATTTACACCAGTCCACATGTCACTCACTGCATGATGAGTTAAAAAAAAGAAGAGGAAGAAGGTAAAACACAGAGAAATGGGGACCAAACAACCATACAGGATCCAATCTTGTCAAACCCAGTCAGCTCCATTAATGGTCGTATTTGTTCATTTCTTTGAGTTTTTTAACTTTTTGTTCTGCATTTTTTTAGGGCAAGGTTGTAAGGGTCGGGGATTGGTAAATCATGGATTAAATCAAGCAGGTCAAGATCTAAGATTAGATTGGTTCTATCAGTACAAGAATTCCCACTCAGCCCTCTCAATTGATTTTCATAAAACTTACAATTCCTAGCTAAGTTACAGATAGTGCTAGATACCAGTCCCACCAAAAGATCAAAACCTTTACCTGAAAGCAAATGCTCTAATGAAGTAATGAACGGCCTATCACAAACACTAAATTATTCACTCCGTTTATAATATTTCCACACATAGTTGGAAATGCATGCCAAAAATACTCGAGTCTCTCCCCAAATACATTTACATGCCCACCAAAAAACCATATCCCATGCTTGAAAATGATCAGCTATAAACATAACCATCAAGCATTGTCCCAACTCAAAACTAATTAAGAACTCTAATAATGTCCAGCCATAGATTAAAATTGTTCTTATATAATATCCCATCATCATGTCTATAATATCTTTCTCAAATTACCTTCTTCAGCACAGTATTTACATAGCACTCAAGCATCCAAAAAATACCTATTGAAGAAGGCCCAAATTATACCTTTTTACTTCTCACCCTGCAACTTCGTTTCTTGTTTAGACTCACTTTATTCCAGTTAAAGAGTTGCGCAATGCCACAGTAAATCGTTTTGCAACCTACATATTTATCCAACATGAAGGCTTTCGCTATGATTAAAAAAGAACATAAGCTAATGATTTATCATATCTGCATTGACTCTGCTAAACTCCCTCAAAGGAAAGCAATTTACTGAGTAAGGTTCGACAATGATACAAGTAGGTAGAGATACTACAAATCTTCATAATTCTCAGAAAGTTCATTGTTATTGATGAAACTGAATACACTCCTCGATGTCCAGATCATTTAGATCTTCAGAAATTTATTCAAAATAAACTGAACTGAAACTATAGAATTGGATCTATTGTTATCCATCTCAATTAGCATTCTCTATTGAAGCTAGTTATGTTTGTTTCAGCAAGATCTTTACACAATATGTTCAAATGATGAATGAGATAATGTTTTAAACCTGATTTATTTACATTTTTCTATTTTTATGAAAACTATTTTAACTATTCAAATTCCTTAAATTTTTAATTAATTTTCAATCAAACATTAGGACTGCCAATATTGCAGAAATTAAACCCATTTTGACCCAATCAAAACCAAAAGTGACCTTTCAAACCTCTAAATGTACTCATAACTTGTCTCTTGCTTCAGCTAAATACCTTAAACTCCAAAAGAGAATTATTTACTATTTGAAAACAAACATATCAGCCTGATACATGAAAAAATACAATAAAATAAAATAAAATAGTCCAAAGGGATTAGCCCAATTGACTAGCTCAATTGTTCGTCCAACTAAGGCATCTCAAGGCCCAATAAGTTGAACACATTTGGACTGGCTCCAATCCCCATAAATAGCAAGAAGATAACTAGTCTTCAGCATTCCCTTTTAAGCCCCCTTTTGGGGGAGCTTTTAGAGGGCCAAAAAGCACTTTCTGGCCTTCTAAAAGCACTTTTAGATGAAATAGAGGTGTTTGGTAAAAATTTCGGAAAGCTATTCTAGCTTTCACAGAAGCTAAAAACAGATTTTTAGGAGAAGCTCCATTTTGGAGCTTTCCGAAAAAGCACTTTTAGGCCTGATCAGAAAACACATATATTCTGAGAGGTTAGCTAGAAAATCTTAAAACAAAGAACTAGGGATCGTTGAAAGATTAACAAGGACATGAACAAAAACCTATAAATTGAATCATGATCGGTATATACAAGATGATGACCAGTGTGCTGTATAACTTACTTTTAACAATATGGAGACTATTTATGATTTAGCAAGCAAGATTTGGAAGCTTATATAAGACAGATTTTCATTGAATTATATAAGGTTAGTAAATTTATTAAACTAATTTTTCTCATGTTTTAACAGATTTTCATTAAATCATGTATAGTTGTTCAAATTTTTTTTTAAGAATGGTTGACAATGAGCCATTATACAAAAAGGTCAGCTTTAGCATAATAGACATCTCAAATGAGTTTATGTAGAAGCTTATATAAGACTTTGTCAGGAAACTAGTAGCATGTAGTAGGGAAAGTACAAAACAAATATGAAAGAGATAAGCTAGACTGAGTTCAAGCTTGTTACATGTCATAAAGTTTCAGCTCAAGCCAAGCTCAACTGATATCGAGCTAGCTTGAGTTAGACTTGATCAGTCAATTGATGAGAGGAAAAACCAACAGAGGAGAGTAAGCAATGGAGAGAAAAATCCAACAGGTAAGAGGAAAGGCAATCAGAGATTGTGTATAAAAATGGCTTGCCAGCTTTCAATGACTAAGAAAGGGAACCAACAACTATGAAGGAAAGGTGTGCTTTTCCCAACATTGCCATCCTCTTGCTCTCCTCCTGTCATCTCTAAAGTACCAGCTTTGGCACCAGGACCGGGTCTATCGAGAATGCCTCTGACAGTCTGATCTTGTTAATTAAAACCTACCACTCAAAAGTTCTGATGAGTGGGCTTCTAATTTTTGCAGATGAAATAAAATGTCACTGAAGACACCAATGGCATCACGAGAACACAACCACAACCACAACCACATCGGGAATAAGAATGAACAATGATGGCAGATTCCAAGATATTGAAGGGAAGCACAAGGATAGAAGCGGAAAAGACTTAGCGTAGAGAGACCCTGGGCAACATATCTTAGTTTGATAAAGTCTAATATCAATTGTTAAACCTCAACCTCACAGCTGATATTATCATTAAGAAATACACATAGCAGCTGTTCAGATTGGGATCTACTAGTTGTAATATACATAAATACATTAACATCAAAAATTAAACATAAATATTTTTAATTGTGTTTTTATTTATATCTATAGTATATTAAAAAAGAGACAGTCTCGAACTTCGGAATATTCTCCTATAGAGTCAACTTTTTGGATGACGATGCCCTTAAATTAATTCTAAAAATGTCTACCATTCTAGAAAAATAAAGAAAATAAAGAAAAAGCAATCAAATATCATGAAATATTTGGAAAGAAAATGCAATCAGATATCTTAGTATTTTAGGAAAGAAGATGCAATTAAATGTAGCAGTGTGGTAGAATAGCATAGTTTATATGATAGAGTATTAGGAAAAAAGATGCAATGAAATATCACAAATAATTTTCTTTTTGTATCTTTTGTCGTTTTATAATCATAATTATCTAATCTTGTTTATAGTCTGTTAGCATCATTATACGAACCCATCATAAATTCAGAAGTAAATGAATTAAAATAATAATAATGGTATATAATGCAAAATATGCATGGCACATGCCCACTTAAAAACAGGAGCAACACATCAATTATCACGCTTATTTGAGCCTAGTAGACACGTGTTTGGCTAATTTTATTTCGAGCTCGGAAACCTAGCTCAAGCTCAGCTCATTTGCTATCAGACAGTTCACCCATCTCCAGCCCAAACATGAGTAACTCACAAACCTCCTGCTCAATGGATGGCTCTCACTTAAAAACAATCATTGCACTTCATGCTGTCACCAACCACATATCTAATCATGGAATCTTCTTGTATTCAAAAGTCTACGAATATAAGGATAACCAATTACTAGGAGATTTCTCAATTTTAACAAATTATATATAAATAAGACCAATCTCCACCAAGTCCTCGCCAATTCGTCTGGCAAATTTCTAAAATCATCAACCCAAGACTGCCTAAAACTACATAAAGAAATGGAGAATACAAGTGAAAGAAACGGGGAGGTACATATTACCCAACTTTTTATTTTCCAATTGACAAATCGAACAGCAAAATGCATGGCATTACCATCAAGACTGCGTAAACTGATGGAATTGGCAGCTTAAAAAAGAAAAAATTAATAATCTTCCACTCAAATCCTGCCGCTAACAAATTAGGGAAAATCAAGATTTCAGAGAAAGCAGCAAGCAACAATCACGATCCAAGCCAAAACTAGGCTAACAGCAAAAGAAAAAAATGAATCAAGGGAAGGGTCCAGGAAGCACCATAGCTCGCTAGGGTTTGGTCGTCCTTCAAGATCCGACCTTTATAGATCAATCGCTGCTGCTCGGCCGGCACGTCGCAGCTTCCCGGCAACAACAGCCTTGAACGCCTCGACGGTAGAGTCGAGCGATGTCTGGACCGAGAATTTGGACCCATTGGAACACCGGATGTGGACGGTGGCGCTGCCACAGCTGCCGGCCGCGCAGGGTATCGCCTGCGCCGCCGGAATCGCCTTCGGCACTCATGCCACGCAAAGATCGGGGGCTTCCAAACCCTAAACGGAGACGACTCCGGTCCCGATCTGCAATCAGAGAGGGGAATTTTAGCTGAGAGAGAAGGGCGAGGGTGGATGGGAGGGAGGGAGTGATGAGAGGAGATCGAGAGGTCGGGAGAGATGCCTTTGCCCACCCAAAACGGGGAAAAAATGGCTTCCTTTCCCTCCTCGCTCTCGGCCTTCGACAACCTTTCGGCTCTCCGCCGCGGAGGTGGGCAAAGCTTGCCTGCAGGCGACACGCATAAAACGCGGACGGTGCGACAAGACGATACGCCAGATGATGTCACAAATGGCGGTTACGATGCGTTTGTCCGAACGGAAACCTTTATGCGAGAGAGGCGGTTGAGCTTGTAGTCACGTGATTTAACGTGAGAGGGTAGGTTTTATGATTTATATATTTATCCGGAAGAGAAATCTTCTCTTGCAAAATCGTATCCCTCGGCATGTATGATGTATCTTCCAAAAGGCAAGATAAGATGCAAAGGAATTCCGGGTCCATCCATCCAATTATTTAAAAAAAAAAATTAATGGCCGATATATTTTTGGATCGGACTCTAATTTTTAGTTCCTGTTTACCAGTTTTATAACAATCGGTCCAGCGATATTTTGATATTTCACTATTTTCCATCATGAGATGAAAATACCCTCACTCTTCCGCCCTTCCTCTCTTCCTGCTCCTCCGCTTCCATTGGTAGCAATGCCTCCGTCCACTACTACAGCCCAGCACTCCCCCCAGTCATCTCCTTTTCCTTGGAATTTTTGTTTCTTTGGCGAATGCTAGAGCTATCAAAATTACTTGTGGAGATTGGATGTATGGAAGTGGGCTTGTGAGGGAGAAGAGAGGAAGAGGAGTCCAGTGCTTTGTGGAATGCAGAGAGACGAGAGATGACAGCAAGTACGCCCACGGGTCCGACAAGTCGTGGAGCATGAAATCTCGGCCCCCCAACTTGGCCGAGTCGAAGAGCCCCTCCCGAGTCGCGGCAGCTCCACGATCTCCCCCAGCTCGTCGGAGGACTCGTCGAGATGGGTGGGGTGGGTGACGGAGGAGAGGTCCATGGCGGCGGCGGCCTGGTCATCGCGAGGGGAGAGGGTGGCGGGGCGCGGGAGGGAGGCGGCGAGTTCGGGGGAAGTTGAGTGAGAGAGACGGAAAGAATGACTTGATGGGTGGAATAGAAGGCACTTCAAATTAATAGATGGTTGTAGAGAAATGTTAATTGATTTCAAAGCCTTTAATATATGGTTAAGTTAATATTAGCATAATATAGTTTAGTTAAGATGGTTAATCTAATGTGTGAATACTTAATTTAGCATAGCACAAAGTTAAAAAATCTTGGAACATACTTAATTTAGCCTGGAATACACTTAAATCTTCTCTGTAAATAGTTAAGTCTTCTCTGTACATGGTTAACTTTTCTATATACAGTTGAGTCTTCTATACACACAATTAAATCTTCTCTGCATACAGTTAAGTTAAGATGACTCAATGTTGCAAAAATTTTGAAATCAGTTAATAAAATGTGGTACGCACTTAATATGTTTGGCACATGGTTAATCTATATGTAAATACTTAATCTAGATTAAGCGTGTTCCGAGCTAAATTAAATAGTTTCAAGATTTCTTAACTTTGTAACATGCTAGATTAAGCATTCACAATAGATTAACCATAATGCCAAGCTATATTAAGTGCATACCACATTTATTAACTTGTTTCAAACCTTTTGCAATATTGTACTATCTTAACTTAATTGTGCATAAAGAAGGTTATTTATGTCTGAAAAGACTTAACTGTATGCAGAAAAGACTTAATTGTTCTGAGATATTTAATGTGTACTAGGCTAGGTTAAATATGTTCCAAGCTTACTTAACTGTATACCAGAAGGCGTAATTGTGTGCCAGGCTAGATTAAGTGTTCAAATATTGATTAACTACATGCCAAGCTTACTTAAATGTATGCCATATAATATTATATGTGTTTCATGTACTAATTAATTGCAAGGTTAGTAATTCAAAGAAGCGCTGCCAATTGTTTTAAAAGAGGCGTTGAAGCCCGCAATGAATAGGAAGAGAGAAACGAACAGAGAGAGAGAGTAGAGGATTAAGAGAATAAAGGTGAAAATGCCAAAAAGGAAGCACAAAGACTAGCGGACATGGTACAAGGGGAAGCCCCACTAATTGTAATAAAGGCGTAGCATCCAACAAAGAGACTGAGCTTGCACGACCCCCATCCATCGCATTCCATCCGTAGCAGGGAAAATGGCTTCGTTTTGTGTGCACTTGGTTATTGATTCCCTGCACCCCTCGGTAAGAAGGTGCAACCCTCCTGCTCCCTACTTAAACCTCCCAATCCCACATCCCCGCCCTTCTCCCTCGGTTAAGGAGGTGCTGGTACATATTGCATGCACAATCTAAGTATATCAACTCAGATTAATCACTAAATATCATAGGATTTAATTGTCATATTCAAAATTAGTATTTGTATCAAATCATAGGATTTTGCTATTGTATTACACTATATCCGATCCGTAATATCTTTCCTTTAATCATGAATTTATTGTTGTATTCTACTATATCTGAGAGCTTAACTTGTATATAAAGCACATCAGGGCTATGAATAGAAAGCAATTCAAATCAGATGTCCAATTTTTATTCTTTACCTAATCACTTCTTAGTACCTTATGCTTGGCTACTTTGCTTCTCCACGTAGTTGTTGAATTTTTTGAAGATGCATATCACTCTGATTTCTTTCATAAAATATGCCCACATCATCTTTGTAGTCGTCAAGAAAGAGGATACATTGCCTTTGAGAAGGTGTAGGAGTCTTCATGGAATCACAAACC
Organism: Phoenix dactylifera; assembly: GCF_009389715.1. Classification (NCBI taxonomy): domain Eukaryota; kingdom Viridiplantae; phylum Streptophyta; class Magnoliopsida; order Arecales; family Arecaceae; genus Phoenix; species Phoenix dactylifera. The sequence continues at coordinate 309,984 of NW_024067781.1, read as the reverse complement.
TCTTGTGCACCAGCTTTAGCAAATTCTTTGCTCTTCATGCTCTTCCATAATTGATAATTATCTTTGTTGCTGATCAAGTAGACAGCCTTCGCACACCATCATGCACTTCTTTATGGTTGGAAGATCTATCATTATTGTTGGGGGAATAAGGTTTTTCCCCCAAATGACACGAATGCCCCAAAGAAGCCGCACAATCGTCGACCCTGGAAGGCCGAAGTCGGCACCCGAACTCGGAACCTCCGACCTAAGAGAAACCCCAATGCCCGAGGCCTACTTTTGTCAGCCACTACTACGGCTATACGTCTCCGAGGTCCGGCCAGAGACCGTACTATGACGCCCCTCGGCATTTATGCGCATGACCGCTGTGATCCTCCGGCACACTCCACAATAAATATGGATCTCCAGCTTACTCCACATAAATGATCTCCAGCTTACCACATAAATAGGATCTCCGGCTTACTCCACAAGATCGATCTCCGGCTACTCCACAATAAATGCGGATCTCCGGCTTACTCCACAATAAATGCGGATCTCCGGCTTACTCCACAATAAATGTGGATCTCCGGCTCACTCAACAATTAATGCACGTGACTCCTGTCATCTACGGACTCCCAGCTCTCCACGGCAAATAAGCCCAGCAGAGTCTAGTCAACTGTGATAAGTCTCTGATCTCGGCCATACCTCCGACACTGATGCAATAAATTCGCCTGGTAGCGTGCTAGTTCGGGTTGTACAACGCCCTCATCGCCGACATCAGTGCAATTATTCGCCTGACCAAGCGCCGACCTGAACGACATGCCGAGCCGTACTACGGCTTCGCCCCGTTACATCGCAGGTAAACCGACCCCCGGTCTATAAAAGGGGGTTGGAAAATCGATACTGGGGACGCACGTTTACCTCTACTCTACACGATTTGCCCCTCCCTGACTTGAGCGTCGGAGGGCCGGCGCCGGAAGACCCGGCCACCGGCTCGTGTGCAGGCACCCCAGACGGAGGACGCCGCCCACTGTCGGATCGTCGCCCAGCCGCGGGAATCAGCCGCTCCTTCTCGCCGATCGCCCCAGACGGAGGACGCCGCCGTCGACGACCACCGCCCCGCCGTGAGTAACCACCTCCCGCTCCCTCTCCTCGACCGAAGATTGCCCCCGGGTCCAATTTCCAGCAACAGTTGGCGCTAGAGGAAGGGCCCGAGTAGCAGTCATGAAGTTGAGAAGTAAGGGAGCCTCTAACGTCTCCCGGCGTCCCCCGCAAAGTCCTGGACACTCCGTCCAGAATTCCCAACTCCAGCTGACCCAGGTCCTCAGGTCCAGCTGGAACAGTTCAATGCCCTGGTACAGCAAGTCCAGGCCCTGGCCGCCGCCGTGCAGGGCCTACGGCGCGTGGAAGCTTCATCGGCGCTTCCCCCGCAGGCCCAGGCCCCGCCGGAGTGTCTCCCCAACGGCCCGGTTCTCCCCAGTCAAAATCTGCATGGCTCCTCCAGAGCCAACAACGGAGAACGGGCTACTCCCCGTAGGGAGTTACCGAGAGAAGGTTTCGATCGGAGACCCCAACTTTCCGAGGCGGAGTCAGCCCCGGACCGCCAAGGGCCGGCGCAAACCACAACGACAATCCCACGGGTGGGGGAGCTCGACCGAAAAGTTGAGCATCTGGAGCGCCAGATTGCGGCACTCCACGGCAAGAAGGCAAGACAGGAAGGGGACTTTGAGTTCACTGCCAAGTCCCCCTTCTCCCGCCAGATCGAGGACGAGCCGGTTCCCGTGAGATTCAAAATGCCTCAGGTGGAGCCCTACAGCGGAATCACCGACCCCCTCGACCACTTGGAGAGTTATCGGGCCCTCATGGCCCTACAAGGGTCCTCGGAGGCCATACTCTGCAAAGCCTTTCCAGCGACCCTCCGAGGGACCCGCTCGGCTTTGGTTTTCTGGACTGAAGCCGAACACGGTGTCCTCCTTTGAGCAGCTCGGCAGGCAGTTCGCCACCAACTTTGCTGCCAGCCGGCGCCAGCGACGGACATAGACTCCCTCCTGGACATCAAGCAGAAGGAGGGGGAGTCCCTCAAAGAGTACCTGGACCGCTTTACCGCCGCCACATGGGAGTCCGCGAGCTAGACCAGTCGATAGCCATGTCGGCTCTGAAAACTGGGGTTCGCTCCTACCGATTCCTCTTCTCCATCGAGAAGAGCTTCCCCGGCCGACTTCACCGAAATGCTGGCCCGAGCCCGGAAGTATGCCAAGGCCGAGGAGGCAGTCGCCTCCAGGCGGGGAGCAATCGAGCCCGCCTCTAAGAAGCAGAAGAAGCGCCGCGAGGAGCGCGCCGACAAGGAGCCGGTCTCCCCGCAGAAGAAAAAATCTCCCCAGACTGAGGAGTCCGCCCCGTCAGCAGGGGCGACCTCAGCAGAGGACACCTCCTCGTCCGAGGTCTCACCACGGCCCGGACGTACCAGGCGAGGTACGAGAACTATACACCCGTCAATGCTCCCCGGGCCGAGATCCTGATGGAAATTGAGGGTCGGGACTTCTTCCGACCCCCGCCTCCTATGCGAGACACGGGATTTCCCCGAAATACCAGGAAGTATTGCCGCTTCCACCGAGACCGTGGGCACGACACGGAGGACTGCTTCCAACTCCGGGACGAGATAGAAGCGCTCATCCGACGGGGAGTACTCAACCGGTTCGTGAGGAATCGACCTGAGGAAAGAAGGCCGGCGGAGAATGTCGCACCAACCGAAAATCCAGGCGACAACAGGCCCATCGCCGGCACCATCAACATGATCGGGCGGGCCTCGGCAGGAACGGCCGCCCAGGGAACACCCCCGAAGCGCCCACGTACTGATGAAGTCATCTCGTTCTCGGACGAGGACTTAGAAGGGGTCGAGACCCCTCACGATGACGCTGTGGTCATCTCCATGATTGTAAATAGGTTTGATGTAAAGCGTGTCCTAGTTGACAATGGAAGTTCAGCCAACATTTGTACTACCATGCCTACCAAAAAATGGGGTTGACAGGAAGACATCTCCGGAGATCAATGCCCCGCTAGTCGGGTTTACCGGAGATGCGGTCTCGGTTGAAGGTGAGGCTAGCTTCCTTGTCACAGTTGGCCTCGCCCCCCGGGAGAGCACTGTGAGGATGGACTTCTTGGTGGTCCGTCTGCCCTCGGTCTACAACGCCATCCTTGGGCGCCCAGGGTTAAACACCCTTCGAGCCGTGGTTTCAACCGCCATTTACTCATGCGGTTCCCCACCGGCCAAGGAGTAGGCGAGGTCCGCGGAGACCAACTGGTCGCCAAGCAATGCTACATGGCGGCCCACACAGTGAAACAACCAGCTGAGGCGCCAGACCGCCCGACGCGCCCCTCACTCCCCATAGAAACCCTCGATGCAGGGACACCCCCTGGAAGAAGCAAGTAGAGCCCGGTGAGCTCCTTATTCAAATCCCACTACGAGAAAATTTCCCAAGCTAACCGTGCAGGTCGGCTCCGGCCTCGGCGCCCATGAAAGGGATCGCCTCGTCAGCTTCCTGCGGGATAATGCCGACGTCTTCGCCTGGTCGCCCGCGGACGTGCCAGGAATTGACCCTGAGGTCATGGTCCACCGACTTCAGGTGAAACCAACCAGCAGGCCTGTAAAGCAGAAGAAAAGAGGCTCCGCCCCCGAGCGACAACGAGCTGCGGCCGAGGAGGTGGACAAACTCCTCGGAGCCGGCTTCATCCGGGAGGTCTCCTACCCGGACTGGCTCGCCAACATAGTCCTCGTAAAGAAGGCTAACGGAAAATGGCGTATGTGTGTGGACTACACCGACCTGAACAAGGCCTGCCCAAAACAGTTTCCCCCTCCCGAGCATCGACCAGCTCGTCGACTCCACCTCGGGACACCAACTGCTAACTTTTATGGACGCCTTTTCAGGATACAATCAAATCCGAATGGCGCCAGAAGACCGAGGAGAAGACGGCCTTCATCACCGACAAGGGCACCTACTGCTATAAGGTGATGCCCTTTGGCCTGAAAAACGCTGGGCACCTATCAGAGGCTGGTCAGCCAGATTTTAAAGACCCGATCGGCCGGAACATGGAAGTCTACGTGGACGACATGTTGGTGAAGAGCCGAGCGGCGGAACACCACATAGCCGATCTCGACGAGACGTTCGCCAAGCTCAGAAAATATCAAATGAAACTCAATCCGGCGAAGTGCGCGTTCGGGGTCACCTCGGGCAAGTTCCTGGGTTTCATAGTGACCCAGCGCGGAATTGAGGCCAACCCGGAGAAAATCCGGGCACTGCAAGAGATGTCGCCTCCAAAGACAGTTAAGGAGGTGCAGCGGCTCGCGGGGCGGGTAGCCGCCCTGGGAAGGTTCGTCTCTCGGTCAGCCGAGCGTTGCCTCCCCTTCTTCAAGAGCCTCAAACGGCCGAAAGACTTCCGGTGGACAGAAGAATGCCAGCAGGCCTTTGAAGATCTTCGGAGCCTTCTGGCTTCTCCCCCGCTGCTCACCAAGCCCCGGAAAGGCGAGGTCCTTTACTTATATCTGGCCGTCTCCCCAGCCGCAGTGAGCTCAGTTCTCGTCCGGGAAGAGGACAAGCTCCAAAAGCCGGTCTATTACACCAGCCGGGTTCTCAGGGATGCCGAGACCCGATATTCTAAACTTGAGAAGACCATCTTCGCTCTCATCATCTCGGCTCGGAGACTCAGGCCTTACTTCCAAGCCCACACATTACATATTGACCGAACCAGCCCATGAAGCAAATATTGCAGAGGTCGGATCGTGCGGGGAGGATCGCCAAATGGGCGGTCGAGCTCGGGGAATTCGACCTCGAATATCGGCCCAGGCCGGCTATCAAAGCTCAGATACTCGCCGACTTCATCGTGGAGTGCACCCTTCCGGACGACCCCGACCTGCCATCTGGACCCGCGGAGGAGGCCCCGAGGCAGCCATGGGTCCTGCACTCGGACGGGTCTTCGACCTCGGGGGTAACGGGGCCGGACTTATCCTCACTAGTCCAGACGGAGTGGTGGCTTAGCAAGCCCTGCGCCTCGAGTTCCCGGCCTCGAACAATGAGGCCGAGTATGAGGCCCTGATCGCCGGGCTCAAACTGGCGAAAGAACTAAACGTGGGAGACTTGACGGCATTCAGCGACTCCCAGCTGGTGGTGAACCAGGTCCAAGGAGATTTTGAAGCTAAAGAGCCATCCATGCAAAAGTATCTCCAAAAGGTGCGGGAACTCATATCTGCCCTGAATTCTTTCAACATTCAGTACATTCCCAGAACGGAAAACCTCAGGGCAGACCAGCTATCCAAGCTGGCAAGCTCCCGCATGAGCGAGCTTCCTAAGGGAACCGCGCTCGAGTATCTTCAGACCCCCAGCACGGAGGAACCCGAGCCTACCATGTGCATCGGCTCCGAGCCAAGCTGGATCGACGGGCTCGTCTGCTACCTTCAGGACGGAACCCTACCTCATGACGAGATGGAGGCTCGCCGAATCAAGCGCCAGGCCCCCCGATATGTCCTATACGAGAACAGGCTCTATCGACGATCATTTACTTCCCCCCTTCTCAGATGCCTCCGCCCCTCCGAGGCGGACTATGCTCTCCGAGAGGTCCATGAAGGGATCTGCGGAAATCACCTGGGGGGCCGGGCCTTGGCCCATAAGATCCTGCGGCAGGGATATTACTGGCCCACACTCCAAAAAGACGCAACAGATTTCGTCCGCAAGTGCGATCGGTGCCAGCGAAACGCCAATATCCAGCGCCGACCTTCAGCTCTGCTGACCTCCATCATCGCCCCCTGGCCGTTTGCCCAATGGGGGATCGACATCCTGGGGCCCTTTCCCCTCGCCACCGGACAGAGAAAGTTCCTGGTCGTCTCCATCGACTATTTCACCAAATGGGTCGAGGCCGAACCTGTCGCCCGGATCACCGAGCAAAGGATGCGGGATTTCGTATGGAAGTCTATAATCTGCCGATTCGGACTACCCCGTATCCTTATATCTGATAATGGTCGACAATTTGACAATATTCATTTCAGGGAGTTTTGCTCTGAACTCGGCATTGATCATCGCTTCACCTCGGTTGCCCATCCCCAGACAAACGGGGAAACCGAGGTAACTAACCGAACTATTTTGCAGGACTTAAAGCTAGGCTTGATCGGTCCAAAGGACAGTGGGTCGAGGACTTGTACAATGTCCTTTGGGCGTACCGGACCACGTTCCGACTACCCACGGGAGAGACCCCCTTCAACCTAGCATACGGCACTGAGGCCGTCATCCCGCTGGAGATCGGCCTGCCTTCCCCAGAATGGAGCATTACGACCCCGACACCAATCTCCCAGCTAAGGAGCAACTTGGACCTTGTCGAAGAAACGAGAGAGATCGCCCGGGTTCGCATGGCGAGATACCAACAGCGAACGGCCCAATACTACAACTCCAGAGTCAAGCCCAAGCTCTTCAAAGTAGGGGACCTCGTCCTCAGGAGAGCCGAGGCTTCTCAACCGACCGAGCAAGGAAAGCTCGCCCCAAATTGGGAAGGGCCGTATCAAATCGCCCGGGTACAACGACCAGGGGCGTACAAATTGAAGTCCCTGGAGGGGACTCTGATCCCACGAAGCTGGAACTCCGAGAATCTACGGATGTATTACCAATGAAACCCTAAGGGGTTCAAACATCAGGACAATGGACTCAGCTCCTTTTTCTGCAAATATTTCTCTCACCTTGATAACTGTAATCCTCTTTTAATATTGGGTCGTCTGTGATCCTCAGATTCCCCGGCCAAAATCGGGATGCCTCGAGGCTCGACCGTAGAGTCCCAAACTCCCTCGACCTCGGGAAGAATCGCAAGACGACGAAACGTGGAATGGAGCAGGATTCCTCGACTAAGGCCGAGATGCCCCGAGTGTCGACAGTGCGTGCCCAGACCCCTCGACACTTCGGAAAGACGGGGTAGTACCTTCCGGCCCCCCGTGGCGCTCATCACCAAACAACGGGGTAGTACCTTCGCGGCCCCCGTAGCGCCTCCTCGACTAAGGTCGGGATGCCCCGAGGGTCGACCGTAGAGAACCAGACTCCCTTGACCTCGGGAAGGCGCCGGAGGGGTGGAAAGGGTGGCTCCACCTGGGGCGCCACGAAGTGGACCCCCAGGAGCGGTCGACGATCCCCGATCCCCGAAGCGAGCGATCCCTCGACTAAGGTCGAGATGCCCCGAGTGTCGACAGTGCGTACCCAGACCCCTCGACACTTCGGGAAGACGGGGTAGTACCTTCGCGCCCCCGTGGCGCTCATCCACCAACAACGGGTAGTACCTTCGCGGCCCCCGTAGCGCCTCCTCGACTAAGGTCGGGATGCCCCGAGGGTCGACCGTAGAGAACCAGACTCCCTCGACCTCGGGAAGCGTCGCAGGTCGACAGTGCGTACCCAGACCCCTCGACCTGACGAACGATTCCTCGACCAAGGTCGGGATGCCCCGAGGGTCGACCGTAGAGAACCAGACTCCCTCGACCTCGGGAAGCGCCGTGAGGGGTGGAAAGGGTGCTCCACCTGGGGCGCCACGAAGTGGACCCCCAGGAGCGGTCGACGATCCCCGATCCCCGAAGCGAGCGATCCCTCGACTAAGGTCGAGATGCCCCGAGTGTCGACAGTGCGTACCCAGACCCCTCGACACTTCGGAAGACGGGGTAGTACCTTCGCGGCCCCCCGTGCGCTCATCACCAACAACGGGGTAGTACCTTCGCGGTCCCCGTAGCGCCCCCTCGACTAAGGTCGGGATGCCCCGAGGATCGACCGTAGAGAACCAGACTCCCTCGACCTCGGGAAGCATCGCAGGTCGGTAGAGCGTGCCCAGACCCGCCGACCTGACGTATGATCCCTCGACTGAGGTCGGGATGCCCCGAGGGTCGACCGTAGAGAATCAGACTCCCTCGACTTCGGGAGGTACCACAGGTCAGCAAAGCGTCGCGGACCCGCCGACCTGACACAAGACCCCTCGGCCAAAGTTGAGGTGCCCCGAGTCCGACCACAGGGTCTCAAACTCCCTCGACCTCGCAAAGAGCTACAAATCAATAAAGTCTCCCCAAGCCCTCTCAACCTCGGCGGGTGCTGTCGGGTCCGTGAGAAGCCCGAGCCCCCTTAAAGTCAAAAATGACTCCGCAGGTCGACGAGGAAGGAAGCAGCCTACTCCACCATGCGAAGCATAACTCTGAGAATGAAAGAGGTACATTCAACTGGACGCCCTCCTTGTCAAATTTTATTTACATATTGCTGAGCGGAATCTTAATGTTGAAGCCTTATCTCGCCCCAAAGTCGGGCCTCTCTAACGGGTCGGCTTAGGATCGACCTCCTAATTACATTATGCATGCACCGTTCGTCAAGTCTCCGAAACTGTACAGAGGATTTCATAAATTAGTGCCCGACTTGGCTCTTCGACGTAAACTCCTACGTCCGGCTAAAAAGTGGTCCCGGCCACGAATGCGCCAGCCAAACACGGGTACCAAGGCAATCTCTGGAAACCCCAGCCTTGCTCACCGAAGCCTCGGCAGAGTCCGAGAACAATAACTACGAAAACCTTCGGTAATAACCTGCCTATTGGCCCGCGCTCCCTCTGAGGAGTTTGGAGTTAAGTTCGGAGACCCGACTAAACTCCCCGATTAGCGGCACGCACAGACCTAGTCCGGTCTTAGTTAAAGGCTAAGGCCCGACCTCGACACCTTGGGACTTCCCTAAAGGCTAAACGCGATGACCTCCACGACTCCCAAATCCGAGCTATAGGACTTAGAGAAATTTTCTAAAAAAAACTCAAGACTCGGAGCTCCTCTTCGTCGGGATGACTGGAACCGAGAAGGCTAAGACGTAGCCCGGGAAGAAGGGCAACTTCGTTAAGCAGCCCGAAATTAAAATGCAAAGCTAGGCCATCGAGGCTGTTCGCTAAGGCCCTGGCCTCGGTCACGACAACAGAGGGAAAGATGAACACGGAATGGCAAAAATACTTTTTCATTAACAAAGGCCGGAAGGCCAATTACAAAATTGGAAGTCGGCCGCTCAAGGGCCGACCTCGGATACAATGAAAAAGAAAGAAAAATACGCTAAGTCCTAAGCGGCGGAGCCACATCCGGGGGGTCGTCCGGCACATTGATGACCTCAAGACCTTCCTCCGGAACAGGCTCGGGTCGGGAGCAGGAGCTTCGGGCACCACCTCCGGACAGCGTCCGTCTCGGCCGCCAGAGCCACCCCATGACACCGTCCGCCTCGGCTACCCTCGTCGAAGGCTCGGCGGGGTCTTGCTCATATATTCCGCCTCGGATGTCAGGATGGTGGGAAGGGCTCGCACGTCGGACCCCCAGCCCCGGTCCTCCCTCGGACGGACCGTCGAGAAGTCATACTGAGGGCAGTACAGGCGCACCTGCTCTCGGAAGTTCTCGAAGCCTCGAAGGAAACCGTCGACCGTCTCCTCCTCCAACATGTCGCGGAACTCTTGCGACTCTTTGAAGAGCTCCACGCGTGCTCGGCTCGTTCGAGAGCCCTCCTCTCCCGGGCCTCAAGTTGCTCGAGTCGGAGGCGAAGGGCCCTCTCCTCATACTCGAGGCCGCGACCCTGGCCTGGACCTCCCCCAAGCGCGCCTCCGTGCCGCGCATGGTTGCCTTGGTCATGGCGTGAGCCGCCTTCTCCTCCTCAAGCGCCCCCACCACGGCAAGGCGCTCGGCCTCGGTGCCGCCCACCGAGCCTCGGCCGCGGCCGACACCGCTTCTAGCTCGGCGATTCTTTTCTTGGCCGCTCCAGCTGCTGGCCGAGCTGCCGAACTTCTTCTCGATACCCGTGGGCGAGGAACGCCATGGTGTCGAGCTCGAGAATATGCTGAAAAAAAAAAAAAAAAGAAGCGAGGGTATTGTGAGTTGAAAGGCACTATGCACGCTAATAACTCAGGAAAATTAAGAAGGGAACTTACCCGGCGGTGCTGCAGTAAGCACTGCCGGCGACCTCCTCCAGCGAAATCCCCGGAACACGGCCCGGTCCGCTGGGAGCACTGCACCCGCAACATGGAGCGTGCGACCTCGGCGTCCCTGAAGGCCGAGCTCCCCTCAGGAACGGAAGAGTCTGGCTCAACCGACTCTTCTCGGAAAGCTCGGGAAGAGCTCGGCACGATCGACCCGAGGTCCCGGAGCCGCTCGCCTCGGGGCCTCGGGCAGGCCTGGGTCCTGGCTGCTGCGGCCGGGCCACGGATGATTCCCCCGCTGGGCAAGGGGGCAGGGCAAGGAGGGGCCGATGGGCTCGCACCACTGACCACCCGCTCCCGCCTCGGGTCGCCGCAGGGGCCCCCGTCTCGGGGCCACTCGTCCCGGCCGACGAGGAAGCGCCGTCTGTCCTCGCCCTCCTCCGAGGCTGGGGATTAGCCCCCCCGCCTCGCCTCCCGCCTCCTCAGGCGGGAAAAAAGCGACGTGTTACTGGTCGGCATGCGGGGAATATCTGAAATCAAAATTTGTTAAGTGTCGGCCAGTGGCAGTAAAAGCGAAAGACAAAGAATGAAAATAACGTAGCCGCCCTTACCCTCGGGGCGCGCCGAGCTCAGACCCACGCTCGCCAGGGCGTCCTCCCGCAGGAGCTCGGTCAGGTCGTTGCCCCTCCCGAGGGCTCGCACAGAGTCTAGGATCCTCAGCTCCCTCCCCGTGGGCTCGGAGAGTCTGTTGAGGGCCTTCAGCCGTGGGTGTCCCCACCTCGGCTCAAACCCCCAAGCGCCGCGGACGCCAGGAAGAAAAACTTCACCTTCCACTCGTGGATCGAGGAAGGGCGCCCCGGAAGAGTGACATACCGCCCCGAAAGGCGAATATAGCCACCCTGCGTCCGCCGGGTTCTTCTTTAACAGAAAACACCGGCGGAAAAGGCCTACCGTGATCGGGATCCCGTGCCCGAGGCACAGGGACAAAAACCCGATTATGGTCCTCCATGAGTTCGGAGCCAACTGCGCCGGGACGAGCTGGTACTCGGCCAGCAAGCTGCTCACGAACTCATGGGTGGGAAAACGCAGCCCGCCCAGAGTGTCTCGCGGTAAACCGCGATCCGACCTGGGGGCGGCTGCGTCACCCTGTCCCCGCCCTGCGGTTTCAAGACGAAACCCGGGCTGGAAGAAGAAACGGGAGCGGATTGTCTCCAGTTCCTCCTCTGACATATTCGACCCAACTTCTTCGGGACCGAGACTCATTCTCACAGAAGAATGGAGTAAAAATTAAGAGCAGAAAATGGAAGTTGGCAAGGAGAAGAAAAGAGGAAACTCTAGAGAAAACAGGAAGAAAACCTACTGGACATTGCCAGAAATTGCTCCGGCACCGCCGGCAAAATTCGGTTGAGGGAGAAAACAAGGGAAAAAAGACGACGAAAATGAGGGGAAGCCAAACAAGACCTTTAGGGCAGACTCGTGGGGTTTATATAGACCCCCCTGACGGCCCAGATCGATGGGGTCGGTTCCCATCCCCCGATCGGGCTGCGCCACGTGGCGACCTCTGAGGCCGAGGCACTGCATCCACTCCGGATCAATAAATCGAATACGAAATCAAAGTGTTGTCCCATCGGATCTCGGGACCTCATTATGGGTCCACAGAACCCATCGCCTCGAAGAATGAGCGGACGGCACCCCCGCTCCCCTCGTTTAATAAAATCTGGGACACGTGGAGCCCCGGTGTGGCCTCCACTCCCCGAAATTATGACCCGGTAACACGAAATCGGAAGCGTCCGACCCCTGGTCATGCCGCGTGTCCGTTTTGAAACCCAAAATGGCACGCTCATTGATGAGCGGGAACTTCTCGATTGTGGGGCCGAGGCGCCGCCCGTCGAACCCGAGGACCCTCATCCTGGGTCCGCCTCACAAACCAACCTCGGTAATCCAAGAGACACCGCCCCCGCTATAGTCGCCTCGAAAGACGTAGGGATATGGACCCCATCATTAATTCGCCGAACAAAGTAACCTCGAAACGCCCAAGGGCGCAGGTCCTACCACGAAAATTCCAAGAAACATGAGGGTGCGGACGAAGTTCGCCCCCCAACTTTAACGATGGACTTTACTTCCTACGTCCGAGCCCACAAGCCGCTCGAACTCGGAAGTCGGGGGGTAGTGTTGGGGGAATAAGGTTTTTCCCCCAAATGACACGAATGCCCCAAAGAAGCCGCACAATCGTCGACCCTGGAAGGCCGAAGTCGGCACCCGAACTCGGAACCTCCGACCTAAGAGAAACCCCAATGCCCAGGCCTACTTTTGTCAGCCACCTACTACGCTATACGTCTCCGAGGTCCGGCCAGAGACCGTACTATGACGCCCCTCCGCATTTATGGCGCATGACTCCTGTGATCCTCCCGGCCACCACAATAAATATGATCTCCAGCTTTACTCCACAATAAATGGATCTCCGGCTTACTCCACAATAAATATGGATCTCCGGCTTTACTCCACAATGAATCGGATCTCCGGCTTACTCCACAATATGCGGATCTCCGGCTTACTCCACAATAAATGCGATCTCCGGCTTACTCCACAATAATGTGATCTTCGGCTCACTCAACAATTAATGCACGTGACTCCTGTCATCTACGGACTCCCAGCTCTCCCGGCAAATAAGCCCAGCAGGGTCTAGTCAACTGTGATAAGTCTCTGATCTCGGCCATACCTCCGACACTGATGCAATAAATTCGCCTGGTAGCGTGCTAGTTCGGGTTGTACAACGCCCTCATCGCCGACATCAGTGCAATTATTCGCCTGACAAGCGCCGACCTGAACGACATGCCGAGCCGTACTACGGCTTCGCCCCGTTACATCGCAGGTAAACCGACCCCCGGTCTATAAAGGGGGTTGGAAAATCGATACTGGGGACGGCACTGTTTACCTCTACTCTACACGATTTGCCCCCTCCCTGACTTGAGCGTCGGAGGGCCGGCGCCGGAAGACCCGGCCACCGGCTCGTGTGCAGGCACCCAGACGGAGGACGCCGCCCACTGTCGGATCGTCGCCCAGCCGCGGGAATCAGCCGCTCCTTCTCGCGATCGCCCCAGACGGAGGACGCCGCCCGTCGACGGACCACCGCCCGCCGTGAGTAACCACCTCCCGCTCCCTCTCCTCGACCGAAGATTGCCCCCGGGTCCAATTTCCAGCAACAATTATATTTTCTAATAGAGAATCTTCAATCCATAGAAGTTAAAGTGGCCTTCTTTAGTGATATAGATCATTGTCTACAGTATGTACCTTCGATCTAGATGCCTCATTCTTCATTTAAAGTCAAGAATACTAGATACCTTATCCTCTCAAGGGAAGCATGCTCCATCTCAAATATGTAATAACCGTTAAAACTAAAAAGTGAGAATAAACTTATTAATCGACAGATAATTAAATATGTGCTTGGATAGCTATAATTGGGCGTAAGTGACCTCCACTTGCAGAAGCTGCACTTTTTTAGTATTTAGATTGCTTTAATTTCATCAAAACGTGTAAACCAAACTACAATTGGAGACTATTTCGAACTAGTTTGTTTATAGCCAAATTATCTGTAAGACAAACTAATGCAACTGGATGGAAAAAGACTTTTGAGTCATCTTCATACAGTTGCAGTTCTTGTTTACATCCAAACAAATATGATTGCAACTATAGATCCACTACAGGAAAAATGGCCTTTCTCGACGCATTTTTCCCGACGCTAGGTATAAGCGTCGGGAAAAAATTGAATGACGCCAAGATTTGCCGACGCTTTAAATAAGCGTCCGGTAATTCTCCAGAACAGACGACGCTCCTGAGCGTTGGCGTAATGTACAGGAACAGCCGACGCGTTTTAAGAAAAGACGACGCTTATTAGCGTCGTCCTATTTGCATCCTAAGACGACGCGTATACGCGTCGTCAAAAGTCAATTAATAACAAAACCAAGCGCCAGCCCCCTCTTCCTCATTTGGCATCCCGATGATCAAGCCCTAGGTCCTCTCCTCCTCCCTTCTCTCCGACGACGAGCGCCGGCCTTGTCCTCTCCGGCGCCGAGCGACGTCCGACGGCAAGCTCCTCTCCTTCTCCCTCCTCTCCAGCGCCGAGCGACCGTCCGCATCCTCCTCTCCTCCTCCCTCCTCTGCGGCGCCGACCAGCCGACCCCATCTCCCTCCGCCTGAGACCGAGGTAATTCAAAAAATTTTTACCGAGTATTACTGCATTTCTTGAATTTGGAGTAATGCTAATGGAAGTATGCTAGCAAAGACAATCAAATCTCACAAAAGGTTGGGATTAGAAACAAGCAAGGTTAGATGCATACTTTTCTCTGTGTTCTTGGTAAGAACATCCATCTCTGTAATGTAGTTTTCATGCATCATTCATAACTATTTGAGGGAAAGATGCTTCATAACTTAGCATCTCTGTAATGGTTATATGCTGCATAATTCTCATTATGGACAGACCAACTCGGTCAAGTAAACATTCATAACTTTTCTTGTTCAAACCTCTAGATTGTACGAATTGTCTACCATTGCAAACAAATCTCGTTGAGATGGCAAACAGATTGCTGATAATCTAATCTCTTGTGTTAGTTTTTATCTAATCTCTTGTCTCTGGTTGCGCTGGATGCCTGTACTTGTTGGGGGAAAAATAGACCACCCCACACGTACAATTAAAGCACCCAAATCTGACAACAAGCCTGAGCTCACCATACAGGCCGGAGCTCATCATGCAGGCCGAGCTCAGAGAGCCGAGCCGAGCTCATCATGCAGGCCGAGCTCAGAAGCTGCCGAGCTCATCCAGGCCGAGCTCATCCAGGCTGCCGAGCTCAGAAGGCTAAGGCCCAGAAGGCCGAGCACAGAAGCTGCCAAGCTCATCCAGGCCGAGCTCATCTAGGCCGTCGAGCACAGAAGGCTGCCGAGCTCATCCAGGCTGCCGAGCTCAGAAGGCTAAGGCCAGAAGGCCGAGCACAGAAGCTGCCGAGCTCATCTAGGCCGCCGAGCACAGAAGGCTGCCGAGCTCATCCAGGCTGCCGACTCAGAAGGCTAAGGCCCAGAAGGCGAGCACAGAAGCTGCCGAGCTCATCCAGGCCGCCGAGCACAGAAGGCTGCCGAGCTCATCCAGGCCGCCGAGCACAGAAGGCTGCCGAGCTCATCCAGAAGGCTGCCAAGCACAGAAGGCTAATCATAGAAGGCCGAGCACAGCAGGCCAGACCAAAAGGCTGAGCTGACCTCAGAAGGCCGACCTCGTCGTCTATATGCTGCGGCCCTCCCCTGCAGCAGGCTCACCGCACCATGCTTTACTTGCCGGCCACGCCACGACATATTAATCAGGGACCATACCCTGCTACGACTGTCAACACCTCACCATTCCCAAGAATGTACGCACTGCACGCCACAAGCAAGCTCTTGCTGCACGCAACCTCTCCCATGATGGGAACGGGCCATCCACGGCAACTCATTACTTCACACGCCTACGTCCAATCGTGACGGTAACCCATTAATTCGCCCAGTCACATCACAGGTAACCCTGCTACTCTTCCTATAAAGGGGAGCTTCTCCCTCTAAAAAGGGGGCTGGAGGCTTCTTCCTCCCAAGGGAGGCTTCGGACTGGAAAGAACAGTCCCTCTCCTTCTCCACAATTGAGCCCCCCTTTGACTTAAGCATCGGAGGGCCGGCGCCGGAAACCCCGGCCACCGGCTTTTTGCAGGCCCCCCACGGAGGACGCCGCTCGCCGACGGATCGCCGCCCGCCAGTGCCCCACCGGAGCTCCTCCTCCTCGGTTCGCGGCCGCCCCCGGGTCCAATTTCCAGCAACAGTTGGCGCTAGAGGAAGGGCCGAGTTGTGGCCATGAAAACTAAGGAGCAGAGGAGTCTCTGATACCTCCCGACATCATGCTCCAGCCCCGGGCGCTCAGTCCAGAATCCACCACCAAGACCCTCCGGCAGATCAAGCTCCACAAGTCCAACCCGAGCACTTCGACGTGCTAGTGCAGCAAGTCCAAGCGCTAGCCATTGCAGCCCAAAGCCTGCAACAAGTGGAGGCTCCTCCTGTGCCGCCTCCACGGGTTCATGTTAAGCAGAGGAAGAAACTTTCTCCCGAGCTATCTCGAATCAGGCATGGCTCCCGCTACAACGACGTACGTGGGGGCAACTAGTGAGAAGTAGTAGCCAAAGTCTCACATCAACGAGTTGGAGAAAAAGAGAAATAAAAGCTGAGGTCTGGAGAAGGAGAGTTATGTACTCCCTCCTCATGGGTGTAAGTCCTTACGACGGCGCTCGTGACGTTGCTCTCCTTCAGAGCGTCGCCATCACCGAAGCCCCGGCCGTGCACAGACGGCTGCCGAGCTCATCTAGCCGAGCTCATGCAGGCCGAGCTCGTCATCCACATGCTGCAGCCACGACCTGCAGCAGTCTCATCCAGGCCGAGCTCATGCAGGCCGAGCCGAGCTCAGAAGGCCGAGCTCGTCATCCACATGCTGCAGCCACGACCTGCAGCAGTCTCATCCAGGCCGAGCTCATGCAGGCCGAGCCGAGCTCAGAAGGCCGAGCTCGTCATCCACATGCTGCAGCCACGACCTGCAGCAGTCTCATCCAGGCCGAGCTCATGCAGGCCAAGCTCAGAAGGCCGAGACCAGAAGGCTGCTGAGCTCATAAGCCCGAGCTCAGAAGCCCGAGTGCAGAACACCCCTCCCAGAAAATCGAGCCAAAGAAGGCCGGTGCTGAGCCAAGTCCTGAGGGACTTCGAAGCTCGGAGCCATCAAAATATCTCCAAAAGGTACAGGATGCCACTTTGGCTTCAAATAATTCAATATTTCATCTATTTTCAGGTCGGAGAATCCAAAAAACGACCTACGGGTATCCTTATCTCCAACGTCGCCCCGCTCCAAATAAGGGCGCACGATCGCCAACGAAATCCATCTCCTGTATGTATCTCCAATGATGCCCCGACTAAGTTCGGGATGCCCCGAGTATCGACATTGCGTGCCCAGACCCTCGACACTTCGGAAAGACGGGGTAGTACCTTCGCGGCCCTCCGTGGCGCTCAACACCAACAACGGGGTAGTACCTTCGCGGCCCCCCGTAGCGCCTCCTCGACTAAGGTCGAGATGCCCCGAGTGCCGACAGTGCGTGCCCAGACCCCTCGACACTTTGGAAAGACGGGGTAGTACCTTCGCGGCCCTCCGTGGCGCTCAACACCAACAACGGGGTAGTACCTTCGCGGCCCCCCGTAGCGCCTCCTCGACTAAGGTCGAGATGCCCCCGAGTGTCGATAGTGCATGCCCAGACCCCTCGACACTTCGGGAAGACGGGGTAGTACCTTCGCGGCCCTCCGTGGCGCTCAACACAACAACGGGATAGTACCTTCGCGGCCTCCCGTAGCGCCTCCTCGACTAAGTCGAGATGCCCCGACGAGTCGACAGTGAGCCCGAGCTCCCTCGACCTCGGAATGACGGGGTAGTACCTTCGCGGCCCCCCGAAACGTTCGTGATTGACAACAAAGCACCCTCAAAATGTTCGTGGATAACAACAAAGCAACGCCCACACAGATCTCCAATGCTGGGAGAAGTGCGACGCGGAAGATCTGCCGCGTCGTCTCGACGTTCTCGAGAGCTGAGTCGACCACAAGCCAAAGAAGGCTGCTGAGTCGACCTGAAGCACTTGACTCCAACTGCATGAGAGGTACACCCTACTTGGCACGCACATCTCCATATATATTTGGCTATATCACAGGATGATCAACGACTGGACTACTTCCTTCGTCCGAGCCAAAAGCAGCTCGAACTCGGAAGTCGGGGGGTAGTGTTGGGGGGAAAAATAGACCACCCCACACGTACAATTAAAGCACCCAAATCTGACAACAAGCCTGAGCTCACCATACAGGCCGAGCTCATCATGCAGGCCGAGCTCAGAGAGCCGAGCCGAGCTCATCATGCAGGCCGAGCTCAGAAGCTGCCGAGCTCATCCAGGCCGAGCTCATCCAGGCTGCCGAGCTCAGAAGGCTAAGGCCCAGAAGGCCGAGCACAGAAGCTGCCAAGCTCATCCAGGCCGAGCTCATCTAGGCCGTCGAGCACAGAAGGCTGCGAGCTCATCCAGGCTGCCGAGCTCAGAAGGCTAAGGCCCAGAAGGCCGAGCACAGAAGCTGCCGAGCTCATCCAGGCCGAGCTCATCTAGGCCGTCGAGCACAGAAGGCTGCCGAGCTCATCCAGGCTGCCGAGCTCAGAAGGCTAAGGCCCAGAAGGCCGAGCACAGAAGCTGCCGAGCTCATCCAGGCCGAGCTCATCCAGGCCGCCGAGCACAGAAGGCTGCCGAGCTCATCCCAGGCCGCCGAGCACAGAAGGCTGCCGAGCTCATCCAGAAGGCTGCCAAGCACAGAAGGCTAATCATAGAAGGCCGAGCACAGCAGGCCGAGACCAAAAGGCTGAGCTGACCTCAGAAGGCCGACCTCGTCGTCTATATGCTGCGGCCATCCCCTGCAGCAGCCTCACCGCACCATGCTTTACTTGCCGGCCACGCCACGACATATTAATCAGGGACCATACCCTGCTACGTCTGTCAACACCTCACCATTCCCAAGAATGTACTGCACTGCACGCCACAAGCAAGCTCTTGCTGCACGCAACCTCCTCCCATGATGGGAACGGGCCATCCACGGCAACTCATTACTTCACACGCCCACGTCCAATCGTGACGGTAACCCATTAATTCGCCCAGTCACATCACAGGTAACCCTGCTACTCTTCCTATAAAAGGGGAGCTTCTCCCTCTAAAAAGGGGGCTGGAGGCTTCTTCCTCCCAAGGGAGGCTTCGGACTGGAAAGACAGTCCCTCTCCTTCTCCACAATTGAGCCCCCCTTTGACTTAAGCATCGGAGGGCGGCGCCGGAAACCCGGCCACGGCTTTTGCAGGCCCCCCACCGGAGGACGCCGCTCGCCGACGGATCGCCGCCGCCAGTGCCCCCGCCGGAGCTCCTTCCTCCTCGGTTCGCGGCCGCCCCGGGTCCAATTTCAGCAACAGTACTCATCCGTCATCAGATGTCGTATTGCTGGTCCACCAATTGTTATTTAAATCCTCTGCAAATTTGATTCTTTGAGGTTCTTTATGACTGCAAGGGAAGGGGACTTGTTAACTGATTTTTGAAAAATAACAGCCAACTGCCTCAGTCCCATCCCTGAGGGAGATGTTCTTTGATCCCATCCTGAGAGATTTTACTGTTTGGGTGCCATGGTATAGAATGGCAGCAATTCATTGCTTCTTTTTGGAATCACCCACTGAGAAGAAAATAAATATATTTTGGTTGGTTAGATAAAATTCTACATTTTTAATTCTATTTCTTTACCCAGGTTATGAATGGCTTTGCTAAAACAAATGGACCAGACACCATGCCAGAAGATTTTAATCGATTGTATTGCTTAATTTTA
Source organism: Phoenix dactylifera (assembly GCF_009389715.1). NCBI lineage: Eukaryota > Viridiplantae > Streptophyta > Magnoliopsida > Arecales > Arecaceae > Phoenix > Phoenix dactylifera. The sequence goes on along the minus strand of NW_024067781.1, from coordinate 290,643 downwards.
ACAACTGCTATATTCAATGAACAAAAGTTATTATTTGCAGCCACTCGTCTTCTTATTTCTTTTTTCTTCTTGACAGAGTTCAATTTGACAATACAAACCATAGCCATTCATTCTTCTTCTCCTTACATATTCATTTGCACAGAGAGACCGAATTCAGCATTACTGCTGATAAATATGCTACTCTAATAATTAACTCAGACTGCAATCCACTGCGTGAAGCTAGCACTCACCTTTAGTAATTGGATTTTTCACGATAAAGACGAGAGTTGGTCTGTCCAAATTGTAACCATCGCAAAGACATTAACTATTTGAGGAAAGATGCTAAGCTAAATTTTATCATTTAAATTTACGTAAGGGGATGTCGCTGCTTCGCTAAGTGAAGTGTAGAATATTCCTGTTAATGTTGCCCCATTAATACAGCTTGCAGCAAAATCTAAATCTTGACAGAGAGCAACGGGACTGTTGATCATTTTGGATGAGCTTAGGAATGTTGATAACCTTGAATCCATAAAACAATTGGTGAAAACTAAACAGCATATGCATTACAAACAAAATTCGAGTAAAGACGTGTTTTGGAACAACTGGTTTAAGTTGGAAGACTTCAGAATTAAAGCAGCCAAAACCATGAGGAATAGTTGAATGAGGCTAATCAATGGGAAATCAGAAAATGAGTACATGAGGATGAGCTCCAACATAACTGATCCCTAGCCCCTGACTCGTGACTGACTTAGAAATGTAACTAAAACTAGCTGATCAAGCCTCAGGTTCAAGCAAGCAGAATATCGGCCTATTTCTAATGCGTTGATACCTTAAAACCATTCTGGGTATCAGACTCAAGGTCATCTTTACACAATATTGACTTATGATCTTTTACATTCTCTACGCCCTTTCCATTCTCTAACCTGCTGAAACTCCAACAGCACTTCCTGTGCTGTTCCACCACCTTCTCTACATTGTAATCTGTACATATATTTGTTTCTCTCACTTAAAAAAATTTGGGTGGCATTGGCCTCCGTTAGTCAATGGTGTGGCTGGGGGGCATTCATTGAACTCGTCCTCAGAGGGTTTTTTTGAGGGGGGCCCATCTTTCCTTCGGAAATTCTGTTATTAAACTACATTTATTGCATATTTAATGTATGAGTTGGTTAATGTTATTCAACCATTTTTGTTTAGAAGTTTGAATGTTTGGTCATGCAGTCCTGCCATGGAATTTCCTATGCTAAAGATGTAGTTTTTCGTGCACCTCAAACTCAAGAGTCAAGACGACCTTGTTACTTGTCCACTGATGCCATACTGAATTTTTAGCTAGTCTATTTACTCTTGGTGAACATAGAAAATCCTTAAAAGACTAGGATAATCTCCATTTGATGAATGATGCCATGCCCACATACAAAAAGTTCTTAAGGGCTTTTATTTACTTGTGCACCGGCATACAGACACTGATCAGAAGCATAATCTCCATCTAATGAATGAAGTCACTGTCTTACCACGCCAGCATCTTTATTTTAGATTGTTATTTATAATTTAACTAATATTGCTTATTTTTAGTTGCATACTAGGTAACACATGCTGCGAGGAAAACGATTCAGAGATGTTGAGTTTCAGCACACAATCCGTGGGATCTTCTTCCGATCAAGTCCCTGCGGTCCAGCAACCCCGACGAGCCCCAGCAGCACGAGTCCCATGCTCAGCATGAGTTCATACTCAGCACGAGTTCGCAGTCTGAGCACGTGTCACCTGCTGATTGTCCAGACATGGATGACCGTGCACATCCAGAGTAATTTGATTTAATTTTATATATTAATTTTTTTTACAATCTAATTATATTAAATCATTTGGCCTTTTAATGTTTTAATTAATGGATATTTTATTTTATTTTTATAGATGGACTGGGAGAGTGAGGAGGACACAAGGACCCACCGAGCACGGACGTGTTGGAGCCTACGGAGATGAGAAGATCGTGGTACATTGCAATGAACTGGGGCAACCCCATCAAGAGGGCTGCAAGCATTTTATCGACTTTTCCTAGGATCGAGTTGCGCGGAAGGGTCAGTTTGTGTCCGCTCAACTATACGAAAATGGAATGAAATGCTTCCTTCGTATAAGGTTGAGCTTCTTAAAGTTATTGAGGTAAAGATTGAATTTGCTTACTATCACAATTTTATTTTTTGATTTAACATTGTTATAACATTCTTTAATTACTTTTGTAGTTAGAAAAAGTTTTTGCTCCCCTAAAGAGAGTCATGATTGGGTGCTGAAGTCCGTCAATCGCAAGTGGAAAGAATATAGGCCAAGTTAAAGGCGGGTTGGAAGCACGATGGTATATGACAGAAGAGGAGGTTGCCGTGTTTGTCCTCCTGATGTAATCCCTCATCAGTGGAGGAGCTTGTCCGCTATTGGTTTTTCCGAGAAAGCTCAGGTTGTGTATATTTTTTTCAATACCTTATATTGTAGTTTATTAATAATTTAGATTACAAATTTATATTGTTATTTCTTTTTTGGGAAGACATATTCCAACATTGGTAGAGTTGCACGAGCCTCTCAGACTGTTCCTCATACTTCAGGCTCGATGAGTTATGGCTCGCACGTAGAGCTGAATTCGTAAGTTTTTTTGAAACTTTTTTGAAATTATTTTAAACTATTCTATCATATAGCATGTATCATGATAACTAGCTTGCCAATATATCTTTTTGTTGTAGATGGATGATAATGGAAGGGAGCCTGGTAAGGTGGAGTTTTATAAGATGACTCACACCACCGAGATGGCAGTTTTTGTTCGGGAGGAATCAAGAGATATAGTTGTATGTATTCATCTTTGAATCTTTCAACGATATTTTTATTAGTTATATTATTGGCATACATTAATATGACCTTTTCTTTTGAGAGATATAGGACAGGGGCAACAACTCTTATTTCAGAGCGCGTCGGGGAGTCATCATCATCCGACGCGACCAGTCATGTCGAAGCTCAGTGCTCGCTGAATTATTGGGCCCAGAGCGTTATGGTAGAGTGAGGGTTATGGCCGTTGGAGTTACCCCCACTCAGTTGTCTGCAGTGGGCATGTATACAAGAAATGCTGGAGAAGGCTAGTAGCAATGCAGAAGTTAGTAGACTTCGGGCAAACAATTGAAGATATGAAGGATCGCCATCAGGCAGAGTTGGGCGGAGTTGAAGGCAGAACCAACAAACTTTGCCAGTCTCAGCTTGACAATATTTCATCTATGTTACAGCGATTCTCCCTCCTCAGGTAAATAACTATATGTATTTGATGACTTTACATATGTATCATTTATTTTGCATGAGTTAATGATTTTCATATTCTTAACTTCTAAAATCTTTTTTTTTTGTAGATTCTGATACATTCAAACAGCTCGTAGAGATAATGATGGCGGCTACATCCAGGTCCGTGATACTTTTTAGACTGTATTTAAGGAGTTTTCTATGTATCTTTCTTATATTTTTCAAAGTACATTGTAATTCTAACTTATTAATTATATGACAATATGAATGTTTTGAATGATCTGAATATTTGTGTTGATATAAATGTAATGCAGGTTCATATTGATGTAAATGGTGATTTATGACAAGCTAATGTGTTTTTCTAATTTTTTTTTTAAAAAAATTCCAACGGCCGACCGCTTTAAAGCGTCGTTAAAAACCACATCTGGGACGGCTAAACGGTTTAGCCGACGCTTATAAGCGTCGGCAAAAAACCACCCCAACAACACCGGCTCGCCCGAGTAGTGGTCTATTGCCGACGCAAAATTGCGTCGGCAAAGAAAGATACACCGACGCTTTATTAAGCGTCGGTAAATCGTGGACTTTGCCGACGCTTTCCGCTTGCGTCGGCCAAAACCTTTTCCACTACAGGCAACGCATTTACGACGCTTGCTGTTGCGTCGGCTGGGTTTTGGCCGACGCTAATAAGCGTCGGGAAAAATCAAGAAAAACGCCGGCAAATGTTACTATTTCTGTAGTGATCCATTGAACCTGGAAATGTAGTTGCAAATGCAATAACTACCAAGGTACATGCAATCCCCAACTACATCCATTTTCAAACTGCATGTATCCAAAACATCGATAATACAATAGTTAATTTAAAAGGTATGCCACAATTATCCCTCTAAATTTATTTGAGGAAGTTAAGAAGTTTTTTTTTTTTTTTTTTTCAATTGGGTAAAGCATGATCTAAGGCCTTCCCCTTCTCTGGTGTCCATATATAGTCCTTTATTCTAGTTGAATCTTGAATGATGCATCCATGCATTCCTTAGACTCTAGCATGTAGATACGTCTCCCTCTTTCTCTCATTAGAAAAAAAGAGAAATTCTAGTTGTCTTTCCACTTTAGGCTGCCTAATGTTATACTTTTACGTTGATTAATAAAAAAAGTGTCATACAGATCTTTGGGCATGGATTGGTCTTCCTCCTAATAGTTAAGCTTTTGGGGTTGCGAGTCTATAATACCGTGGCATCAAAGTCAGATTTATTGTATGTCACCCATTTTTATTAGTTATATAGGGCTCTCATTAAGAGATACGGATTGAGTACCTGAGCCATGGTAGATTTTTTTTTTTCAAAGAGGAGCTAATTATGATACGAGCGTCATAAAAACTGGATGGGAAAAAAATATTATTGTTTCTCTATTGGCTAATAAAAAAAAAAGTGTTATATAAATTTTTTTGTCCATCTTTTTTTATGTTTTTGGGGCCGCGAATCCGCGGCGCTTCTCAACCAAGTTTCCCCAAGCCACGTTTCCACCCGTTGACCTACCATACTATAAATACCACGCGCCCCACTTCCAAGATCAGTCGTCTGGTTACTTCCACGATGGAGAACGCTGGGGGTTCTGCGAGAGTGGTTCGAGCGAGTAGGACTCCAGCCACACCGGCAACATCACCGCTCTTCAGCTTCAGGTTCTCTTTCTCTTCTGCTCCTCCTTCCCCCTCTACCAAAACCTAATCTTTTCTTATTCTTTGGCCCCTTTCTTTTTCTTGCCCCTAATCTAATATTAGCCCTCAATTTTCCCTCTCTACATGTTTTGGTTCGAAAATCGGTGATCAGAGAGCGCTGGCTGTTTGGAAACCTCAATTTCCCTCTCTCCATCGTTCAGCAGATGATCAGGTTATCCTCCTAATCTTTCACTTCAAGAAAACCCCTATTTTTTGATTTCATGATGTGGAGAACTTCTGACGCTTTGGGCCTTGCAGGATGTACGACTTTTGATAGAAACGGGACCATGAACTTTTTGAAGGTGAGTCTTGTCGCTCTTTCAATCACAGATGCATATTTGGTGATTTACTTTCTCTGTGTTTGCTTTTTGCTGTTTGATTATATATATTGTTTCGGTTATGCGACGTTGATAAGGCAGTGATAGAACTTTTATTTTATCTAATCAATTACCATCTGATAATATTTTGCAACTCGTTCATTGTTTGCATTGTGTTCATGTTAGAATATTTTTAGGCACACATGTTATTCATTGATAGTAAATCATGCTATTAGAATTTAGGAGACGTAGTTTTATAGGCCTAAGTTTTGGCTTCAATTGACATGGAGAGCAATTCTTTTATTCATTAATCGCTTTTTCTGTTGATCAAGTTGTAGGTTCTAAACACATCAACATCACAATTTGTGCCAATGTAGTTTGATGTCTGTTAATGTAGGTTGGTTCTTTTCTGATTTTAATTTGAAGCCATTTCATTTTCTGAGGCTGAGTGATGTATGAGTGATGTAAAAGCTCGTCTACGGTAACCCCTCACCCCCCCTCTCCCCTGGGAGTATGTGTGCGGTTTTCTTAGCTAGTCATATACCAACTCTATCATCTCTCAGGTGAGATGGTATTCCTCCCATTCTTCTGCACTTTTCAGCATGTCAGCTCAGCCCACCACAAATCTCTTCCCTGTGAATATGGGAGATCTTGAACTCATCCATCTCACAAGTCAGCATCCAAGTATCCTGTATTATTGTATAAGAAATATAGGGAAACAAAACTTGCTAACAATTACACCCCATAACCAATCTTCACTTTGTGGCCTAGAGTTTTTTATAACCTTCACTGATGGAAGTACACTAATCCTGCATTAGAAAGTGGTAAAATTCTAGAGTTCGAATGTCCTCATGAATGGATTCAGCTTCATATAGTATAATCTTCCATTTTCTTTCCATCAATCCATCCAAACTTGACTCATCCTCCTTAATACTTATGGATGCATCTTCCTTGTTTAGCTTCATAGATTGTTGCTTGGGCATTCAGTTTTGCTAAATTATTGATGAGCTCTCATTGTCCTGAGCCCCTAGTTTTTCCTTTATTTACCATTTGGGCATGATAATCCTCCCTACTGATTTTTGTACAAGCCTTTGACAGCGTTGGCAATACATGGTTTTGTATGATATGATCCAATGAAATATTCCAACAAATGAAAGCCAATCACAAATGCCCTTCACATGGCCCCTTAACTTGCAATCACATTTCATGCATTTTTTTTAACACTTTCTTGACATCATGGTTTTCGTTCATATATGTTCTGTACTGGGCTTGTTGATCTATGATAGTGTGCCAGCAAATGAATGGTGTCTTCGTCATGCATTTGACACCTAAGGCACCGGGCATTAGACAACCTTTAATTTCTTTATTGTTGAGTCGACGTCAGTAGTATGTTATGTCTCACATTCTATAGGAAGTGCCTGATCCTTGGCTTGATAGGATCCTCCATCAATTCTCTGATATTATCTCCTCAATTTCATCTTTAAAATGCTTCTTACTTTCTGATTGGCTTAAAAAAAAGTGGATTGAGCAACGTTCACCATACTGGGCATAGTGTGCCGTACCAATACCAAACCGAGACTCAGTAAGATGGGTTCACTAACTGAACCAACACCACACCGGGCAACATTGTACCAGCAATTGTACCAGTAAAGGATTTGGTATCGAGATTGCAAATCTTGACATTGAGTTAAAATATACTTCTAAGATGGATCCATATTCATCCAATGCACATGCTTATTCGAACCCATGTCTGAAATGGGAATTATGACAGCTCTCCACCATGTCATGATGAAAAACTTTAGCTATACCGGCAACATCCCATTTCCTCTCTCTCTCTCTTCTCTGTCTCCTCTCTTCTCTTCTTGTGTAGCTTCTGGTAAGTCTGTATGATGTCGTTATCGAGAGTTAAACATCAGCAGGACAAGAAGTTTCATTCTAAAGTTTATTTTCCTTTAAAAAAAATGTGGAAACTTCATTCCAGCAATTTATATGTTCACTTTGTTTATCTAATTTGATTGAGCATTAATGCTTGAGTATGCGCTGCATCTTTAGACATGCATTTTTTAGCATGATCTTCTAGATTGGGAGTTTAGGAAAATATTGATGTTTATTTTGTTTGCAAAAAGGTTCCAAGTGGGAATGTTAGAATATATCTTCGTTCACCAATCTGAGTTGTTGCCTTGGGTTATTAAATAATTTCACTCCAGTCTCTCAAAATTGATGATGCTTGAGTATGTACTGCATCACTGGAAAGCAATCTTTGCAACCATTGAATTTCAGATCAGTAGCTGATCGATCTTGCTGCTGGTCTGTTTTACTTTTCTTGGTTGTGGTAATCGAATATGGCATCTGAACTTCTCGAGAAGTTTGTTATGGTTTGTTGATGCATTGCATATGAATTTAAAGTTTTCTATGTTTGAGCAAGCGTGCAGTCCCCAACTTTAGTTATGTAGCATGTCGAGCCCCCAAGATCAGGTTATGCCATGGATTTATTATGAATCAGACTAGAGTGCTACCATGTGTCTTGGCTGTTGAGCTTTTTTTCTTTTTGATAGTCATAGATGTTGTTTTCACTTGTTTCAAAAAATTGCAGTCTTTGTTAGTTAGTTTGTTTATGTTATAAAGTAATTAGGTCCATTCTATATAATTTCATGCTTCTGACAATAAATTTAGCTTCAATAAACATAAATTATGTTTATCTGCAAATTGTAGTAAATTTTTGGCATATACTGCACTAGAAGTTATTTGAACCAAAACCACAATGAACAAGCTGTGCCAACTAATCTGGCTTGTTGATTTCAGCTGCATTGTTTTCTGATAAGTTTGACAAATCATCTTGGCAAACTTCTGTTCATGTCATTTTTGGCCTTCCTTCCCATGTTCTTGAAAATTCTAGGTGACTCTCCATCATAGGGAGCCTCTAGTTATAGCATGACATTCTCATACGATCTTTATCATTTCATTGTTTTGCCTAAATTGGTGCAACTCTTCTTCTTATGATGTACTCATACTAACATGTCCTTGTTTTCACTATATACTAACCTTAATTTTTATCATCTTTTTTCCTCTCATCTTATGTCCTGAGGCCCTCTTTGTTGTCGAACACCCTGTTGTTGTCTTTTAAAAAAGTTCTACCCTGCTCAAAGGCTTACATTGTTAGGATCTAGCACATGCCGCTGAAAATTCAAAAAATTCAGATATGCAGCGAAAAGACATGTGCATTATCCCGTTCATCGCATGAACGTATTTTAAAACCATTTATAGATTGATCAGGATTAAATCTTAATAAATTATTTTAAAATCATGATTAAGAAGATCAGATCTTCACCTTATGCGGGTAGATGGTCTCCGCAAATCTGATTTACGTGGTATTTGATGAGGGTTTCAATGGAAGCCGTACACGCGTCCGGCCTCTACAGGTATCCACACGAAGTACTGACTCGATCGAAGCCTTTGGATCTCACCGGGGTGCTAGCTCCCTTGCAGAGATGGCTATGGATAGCTGAAGTCCTCTCCTTTGAATCAACCTTTGATTGGCTTGAGAGGAGGAAGAAGAAGGAAGAACCAAGGAAGAAGAAAAACAAGGTTCTATGCAGCCTTTTTCATTTTCTTCCTTTTGAAACCAAGATGAAGAAGAAGAGGGCGTCCTAAGCTTTCTTTTTCTTCTCTTGATTGTGGCTCAAAGGAGGAAGATGGAGGAGGGTGCTCACGGCTGGAATGAGGAGAAAAACATAAACCTTGGCCGAAATCCCATGCTCCCCCTTTTGAAATATTAAGAGATAAAGATGAGCTCCTATTTTTAGGAGCTCATCCTTATCTCATTTTTCATGCCACCTAGGAGGGGCGTGCGCCCCTCCTTTTTCTCCCACGCAATGCCCAAGAGGAGGGGCGTAAGCCCCTCCCTCAAGTCCATATTAATCTGCCATTTAATCCAATTAAAGGGTATTTTAATTTGGGTGCATTGCATGAGTCCAATCCTAGTCAAAATAGGATTTGTATGAACCCATTTCAATTTCCTCCTTATCTTAATCTAATTAGGATTTAATTGAACCATGACTCTATTGAACTCTTCAATCCTAATCCAATTAGGAGTCATTTAATTAATTAGATTAAAATTAAATTAATTAGGACTTAAAAAAATTCTAATCTAATTAGGACTTGTCCAAATTTTAGTCCTAAGACAATTAGGACTTTAGAAATCCTATTCCAAGTAGGACTCTAATTTAATTTGAAATCCTAATCCAATTAGGACTCCATGAATCCCACTCCAAGTAGGACTCATGATCAAGTCCAATTAATTAAATCCAATTAATTAAATTAAATTGCAATCCGATTGCAATTGTTTCTTCTTCTAATCACTAACTCTTAGCGGGTTAACCATTTATCAATCTAATTGATCATATGTGATTCTTAATCACAATTCAACCATCGGATCGGTCAATACTTCTAATGTGTGTGACCCCATAGGTTCCATTCTGACTGGTAGTGAGATATATTGTGATCTCTATCATAATATCATTGAAAACTCCTTTCAATGGGTTGAAACAATTCCAACTCAACTCACCAGGGATTATCGACCATCGAGATGATCCCTGTGAGTCTCACCATCCACCAGTGACACCTAGCAGTATGTAGTGGCTATCCAGCAGAATAGAATGATGAATCTCTAGGTGCAGTTATCGTATGATACAGTCCTATCGTGGATCCCTACAGATCGGAGGTCATGGATAACTCGTCAAACCCCGTCGTCTGTCATATGTCTAGATTTATTCGACTTGAGTTCAATAGTGAAAAACTCTTTCTCCACTTTATATTACTGCCCTGGCCAAAGTCTTAGAACTCAGTCTAATAAATCACATAGGATCACTCCTCTTCTATCAAGGTCGATAGATTCCATGTAAGTGCATACCCTACTCCTACAGAGAACTTACTGCAGTCAATCTACACTACAAGGACCCATATGGCTAGAGACCATGTATACGTGTAGTCAAATTACAATAACCTCACTGTGAGTAGCCGAAGCATCGCAGGTCAAAGGACCAGTCATACTACTGCAACATCAAGTAAGTCACTGACGAGTGGATAGACATTCAAGTGACTTCTTGTCTTGGTCATGCTCAGTACCCTTGTTCTCTAACAAGCACATGCACTATCACTTCAGTGTCCCTACACTGTGGACTCGAGTCTCGTCCATCCAGAAGGAAAGTGATCTGTGCACTGATCGGATCGATCACCGTCCTCGTGATGATCCATTGATCAGGAGTATTTAGAAATTAATCACCAATGATACATGGCTCAAATTCTCAACTCTTGAGAATGTGTATCATCATCTTATTAATTCCTTGGACGATTCATAGACACATAAACAATATGAATGAAAAGATGCCCATTTATTATTCAATAATAATAAAGTCAAGTACAAATTTATGTCCCACAATTAATAATGTGTCCGCCAGATTGGCTTCTAGGGCATACATCTAACATACATTTGACCCAAGAAACTCCTTTGTCATATAGAAGAATGGGGAGCCTGAAGTGGTGCAATACACCTTGCTAATTAAAGTTGACTCAATGTTATTTTGGTTATTTATTGAGTAGTCCAGTCAGCGGTATTCATTACATATGGTGCCTTCATATTGTTTGATCTTGATAAGTAATAACGGATGTATTCAAAACTTTAGCACTAGCCGTTTCTTTGCATTTTTAGGTTAAAGCTGACAAGACTTGTTACCCCTTTATATAAACATGTACTATATTTTTGTATATGACTACATGTACATGTGCGCGTGTGCACAGAGACTTATACAGATGTAGTTTAGATTTAAACAAGGTGTTTTTTTTTTCTCAAATTTTTTGGATTTTGTTTTTCATTAATCTATTGTTTTATTGAGTTTTAGCAGTCTTTTCTTTATATATGTTGGCCAAGGTTTGTGGACCGTTTTTGGATTTTTTGAGTCCTTCTGTGAGCAAGATTATTGTCTAAGGTCCTACATTAGATCTATGTGGCCTAAGATGAGGTTTTGGGTCATTACAATGTGGATTGCTTTCTGTGTAATATTCCGTGGAATGACAAAAAATATTATTCCTTAGAAGTACTTAGCTTTCTTTTGTTTGTTTGGAAGATGATAATTTAAGTATTATGGAGTTTTAAGTTGTTTAGAAGTCCTTTATGGAGTCAGATTATGTATATTACAATCCGAGGCTTGTAATAGGTCAATTTGGAGTCCTCCTAGAGATAGAAAATATTGCTTTGGATTTGTTTGATGGTAGGAGTGGTAATGTATCAGGTTGGGCTAGGTTTGGTTCAGGTTGAGCCAGGTTCAGGTCAAAAATTCTCAAATCATACCCTACCCATTTATTTTATGCAAATCCATACTCACCTGTTGACCCATTTAAGTTTTCACTTATCAGTCATGCATAAAATTAAAAAATAAAGCAAAACATGGTATGCAAAGATCACAAGCAACAAAACCAAATTTAACTTAAATTATATCATCATAATCACAATAATCTTAGAAATTCAAGATATATGAAGTCATAAACTAAAAGAATAAAACTAGCTAAAATTCAACCTTAAAATTACAAAATATCTAAAATTAAAAAATAAAGCAAAATATGGTATGCAAAGATCACAAACAACAAAACCAAATTTAACATAAATTATTATTATCATAATCACAATAATCTTAGAAATCCAGGGTATATGAAGTCATAAACTAAAAGAATGAAAGTAGCTAAAATTAAACTTCAAAATTACAAAATCTCATGGTCTGTCCTATCCATCACTCTATATGGAATCCCCTTTTCTCTAAAAAGGAAACAAACCGCATGGAAAAAATTAGAGAACTATCAACTATATTCGGTTTGGGAGCTAGTCGTTTTCCGACTAGGTCACCTTGAGTGAACCATTAGGTCCATGGGCTAAACCTAATCTACCCATGTATAATCTTGTTCATTTATGGTTAACTCGGAATTGACCTGACTTTAAAAGGCTCCACCAAGTCCATTTATTCATGTGGGTTGGTGGGTGCAGTTCAGATTTTGCCACCCCTATATGAAGGTCTATCATGGTGTTTGGAACCATTGACCCGGTCCAAACTATTTTGTTTGCTAGATCACTAGTTCATGGTTCAACCGCACATCAACCATGGGTCAACCAATGGGTAAGCTGTAATATAATTTCCCATCTCAAACCTACCATTCCTCTTCTCAAATCCTAGACCTTGTCCTTGCCTTCCTTCCTTGGTAGTGTGTTTACACCACATCCTAACACCCAAGGATCATCGTACACATGGTGGCTTTGAACTTTGAAGTAGAATCAGATGGGGCTACCTAAGCCTTAAGCCAAGGCCCTAACGCTACTATGGATGTGTAGATGGCCAATCAAGGTGAACAAGTGTTGTGTAAGGAGAGTTGACCGAATCAGCTTGGAAGATATTTCCAAATGCAGAACACTGTGATATAGATCGATTAATGGGAGACGACAATGTAAGCCATGTTGGGATAGGGCGAAAGGAGGTTAATAAAAGGTTAAGACCGATAAGGTATGAGTATCGGTCTAACAGTTGCTATATAGTGACTATTCTGATGAATGTAAGTAGTGGGAGGACAGTTGGCATAGGTTATCAGAAGTTCAGAACCGTTAGGAGTAGAGCCAGACGTGGGCAGCATCTATTAGAGTGGGCAGTTACAATTTTTTAGTATAAATAGATAGAATTGTATTTTGTGAAGGAACCTTTCGATATTCAACATCAATGAATTTTATTTTATCTTAGGTTTACTTTATCTCGCACTTTACTTAACAGTAAGATTCTACCTTAGAGGTAGTGTTAACTTAGATTTTCCTTATCATAGCCTAGGCTACATTCTATCCCAATCTATCTTCTTCGAATAGTGTTCTGATGGTGGCCAAAGTCCTTCAAGATGAAGGCACCTGGACCCATGCTACTATTGTATCCTCTCTTCAATCATCCTTTTTCTAGCTGCTCTTAGTGCTGGTGGCACACCTGCATACCTATCTACTAGTCCTGCCATTGATTTGTCAAACATTTTTTCTAGCATGCCCATCTTTAGGCAGCAATAAAAGCCTTGTACTCTGAACAAGTTTCTTGGCATGCTCGATGAGATGGTTGCATAGATGTCATCATGTTGCTATAAAAGAAGATCAATGAAGCCACTGCAAATAAAGTGGCCATCATGTTAAAGCCACTTATGGAGTGCTACATGGCATCTATTTTTTTATGTTGGAACGGGTCAAAAAAACTTGTTTCTGTTGTTAAGAGCCGATATTATAAGCCACAACACCTTCTGGTGTACACAATGGTGAAATTAGCCGATCCTATCTTCATGGCGGATGAATAAGATCGTAGGTTGTTACATCATAGAAATGTTAGGATTTGCGAGAAATTTAACTATCAAGTTTCAGCTTGTCAAAAGGAAGAGGCCGAACCTTATCTTATGGAGCCCTCAGAATCTATAGACCGAGACAATAAAGAAGAGATCCTACAAGTGAATGTTGGAGCTGATCAGATTGAATAGAAAAACAACGATGCTTCAGTCAACATTAGGCTGATATTCGAGCTCGAGATGGGCTTCAACCATCCTGATTGCAGACAACTGTTGAGGAAAACGTCAGTGGAATCACGCCGACACATGTTCTTGCCTTGGAAATGGTTGTCCCTTTAGAGCAACAGATAGGGGCAGCAATTCAAACTACCACCATATCCACCATATCCATAGGCTGAGAGACAAGCACAATGATGGGTCCTACCACCATTAGAGCCTCCATGGTTTCTACTTGCTACTCAAGCTCAAGTCTTGCCTCTATCAAATCCTCCATGATCTTGAAATCAACCAAGTTGAATGATATCCAAGTCTAAAATTAGATTGATAGATGTGGTGTCAGATACATCTCATCACCCTCCTGATTGACGACTGGTGGGATGTAGAAGGCAATATTTATACGACATCCTAACATCCAAAGATCATCGTACATGTGACGGCTTTGAAATAGAATTAGATGGGGTTACCAAAGCTTTGAGCCAAGGCCAAATGCTATTATGGATGCCCGGATGGCCAATTGAGGTGGACAAGTGTTGTATAAGGAGAGCTGACCGAATTGGCCTCGAAGATATTCCCAAATGCAAAAGACTATGCTCTAGGCCGATTAATAGAAGACAACCTATGTAAGCCATGCCAGGATAGGCCGAAAAGAGATTAATAATAGGTCAAGATTGATAGGGTATAAGTATCACTGTAACAGTCGCTGCATAGTGACTGTTCTAATGAATGCAAGTAGTGTGAGAACAATTAGCATTAGTTATCATAACCATTAGAAACAAGGTTCGCCGTTTCGGTACCGGACCTCATATCGGTGCCACACTAGCACAGTGTCGGTATGATACGGTACGGAGTTTTTTTGGGCGTATTGAGTGTCAGTACACCATCCGTACCGGATATCGGTACCGAATCGGTAAAGTATGGTACGTTCTATACCGTTCGGTTTGGGCCAGTACGGCATACCTTGGTTAGAAGTGGATACCTAACATGGGTAGCAGCCATTGGGTAGCAGCCGTTAGAGTGGACAATTATCATTTTTTAGTAAAAATAAATAGAACTGTATTCTGTGAAGAAATCTTTCGACATCCAATATCAATGAATTTGATCTTATCTTAGCTTTACCTTATCTTGCACTTTACTTTTTAGTGGGATTCTACCTTGGAAGTATTGTTAACTTAGATTTCTCCTACCATAGCCCAAGCTATAACCTATCCTAATCTATCTTTCTTGAATGGTGGTGTGATGATGACAAAAATCTTTAAAGGTCAAGGCATTTAGACCCACATTACTCTCATATCCTTCCTTCAATCATCGTCTTTCAGATTGCTTTAATGCCGGTGGCATGCCCACACATCTATCTACTTGTCCTGCCGTTGTCTTTTCAAACAAGCTTTCTAGCATGCCCATCCCTAGGCGGCGAGGACAGTTTTGTGCATGGTCTTCCGAATCGAACTGAATTGTCCCATTCACCCCATACCGAGCTGAACACGGTTTGACGTTGTTTTTTAGAAAATAGCGTGAACTGCTCCAAACTGTGCAGTTTAGACTGCAAATGGTTTGCCCCAACCCCCCTCTTTCAATATCTCAAAAGGCTTGAATCATGGTCTGTTGACCGAGGTGAACCGCTCGGTTGATCTCGTATTGAACCGGTAGCCGATTGGCATGGGTTCGGTATTGGTTTAGAAGTCCTTTTTATACTTTAATATATGGACATGTGTAGGTCAACAATAGTTTTACTGGGCGGTTTGAATGGTTGCATTGCTTGGTTTGATGGGTCGAATGGGTTCTAGGAGATTCCAGGTTTGACCATGACCTGACCCATATAAGTGTTGGATGATGGTTTGAGTGGGTCACTAAACATTGGCCTATAAATTGGGCTTTATGGAGGAGTGATGAATATGCGCATTATTTTTGGTGTATTCCAAATTATTTAGCTCCATTGTGGAGATTTTCCCTCAATCTTATCTCTCTTCTCTATCAACATGTTTTTCTTTTTTTTTATTTACCCTCTTCTTTTACCTCTCCAATTGTTTCTCTTTTGCTACTACTATCAATTCAGATCTTTTTTTTTTCCATGTTAAAAGTTCATTTGTAGCTCTTACACTGAGGGTTTGCATGTTATACATGTAAATTGGACTACACAATGATCATATATCTAAGTTTGTGTTTACTCATGATCCTATTACCTGAATCACCCCATGGTCCATTAATCAAATGTATGGACTGATGAATTTTTGCTTTTATAAACCAATCGGTAAAATAATTTTGATTGACTATAAAAGATTTCATTATGCGTATGCCCATAATTGTATGCGTTTCTTATATGTCTATTAAACACTTGGTTTGATACCCCGTTGTCCACATGCTTGTTATGCCATTGAAACAAAAAAAGCAGACGATGCTTTATCAAGCGAAATTACACTGATTCTGAAAAAAAGATTTTGGCTGCTTGATATGCATCATTTAACTTGCCAAACCTTGTCTTATGTATGCTTTAGAAAGCCTGGATTCACTGTATTGACATAATCTCATCTGGACATACGCATACATATACATAAACACATATGGTCTAGGCACATACATCGGATACATAACTTTTGAACAATGATGAATTGACAAAAGCTTGATGAATTAAAAAAATTCGCATGTGATTGGAGTAGTTGTTTCTAAGGATTAAAGTATCTTGTGCTGGTTTAGTGCTGGCTTGGCACACTTGGAATGCATTGGCTATTTGGCACGATGGTATGCCAGCACTGAAATGTATCCAACATGATGGTAGTGCTGTGCGTTGGTGAGGCATCGGTATGGTATGTATGGTGCCATGCCATTCAGCAGGGATGGCACTTTTTATTCCATGGTTGTTCCATATATGAATATTTTTTTTTATGTTCTTTAATTCAATGTTTAGTTGGTATCTCATGCTGGTTTAGTGCCGGCTTGGCATGATATTACCATGCTGTGTGATGCAATGCTGGTGCTTGGCACATATGGAATCCATTGGCTAACTGGCACAATGGTGTGCCAAGCATTGGCATCTATCCGGCATGGTGGTAGTGCTGTCTGTCCGAATGGCATTGGTATGGGATGTATATGCTGATCAGCAGGGATGACACTTTTTAATCCACAGTTGTTCCATATATGAATAATTTTTTTATTTTCATTAATGCAATATTTAGTTTGTTATGTAATAATCATTTTTTATTAATATATTGCTTTTTGATTAAAAAATGAGGGATCAATCTTATTTATTTTAGTATAAGAATTTGTTTATATCATAGTAAATTTTGTATATGAAAATGTCATTTATGATCTAATTATGGGTTATATGCAATAAACCTCTATTTCTGAAGTTGGAGACGCCCGCACATGCACCTGAGTCACCATGGCTACTATTGCATATACCTTGATTTATTTTAACATTAACAAAATTGCACATGGATTGCTTTGTCGTATTAAAGCCATATTTGTAATTCTATGATTTAATCTTGCAGAATTTCTCGCTCTTAACAAGTTTCTGCTCAAGGTTAGTACTTCTAACAAGTGATTTTATTAAGAATTTATGGACTTTCAAGTACTATATCTGAACTTAAGATAGACCTTGGGGTGTTGCATGCCTATACTTCAGCTGTTCATTTGTTGCCCAGCATTAAGTTTCACATCTCATGGCATTTTTCGCAATCTTTGAAAGCTTGTATCATATGATGTTGAGTATTGGCATGGGCTAGCATATGAAAAAGTGTATCATTAGCTTATGCAGGATATACTGCAAATACATGAAGGAAGCATAAGTTCTTTCTTGGTATCTTAAAAGATAAATTTAATATAGTTCTATTTTTATTCATGAAAGATTAATTACATATCCAAGTAACTCGTGGCAAAAATGGTTATATTTATTTTAGGTGAGCATTATTACGTCCTTGATATTTTCTCAAGATTTAAGATACCGATATGGCTGCTAGTACTGAATGGGAGCCGAGTTGATATGGTGTTGATATGATATCATACCAACACACTATGCTGTAACCAAGGTTCAAAAGCCGATGATTGTACCTGCACTGACTAGAGGTGTGTATGCTATGCAGCGAGCCAAGGATTGTATTGATGAAGGGATTGGGTTGCATATGCCCCAAACACCCTTGACAGATACCTCCTTTTTTGGCCTCCAAATTTGGTTTTACATATCCTCTAACATTTGATATTTTTGCAAGGAAGAATGCGCGGATATCGAGTTAACTATCCTTGTTATAATTTCATGTGCATTCTAAAGTTAGAAACATGCATATGTATCACATAAACAATATATCCAAATTCCATATATAATATAGGCATTCATATTAGCATTTAAAAAGCAATTAGATTACTAGAAATCATAAATCTTTATAGAAGGGGCATACTAACTATTCTAACTCATGGATCAATGTGTAATAAAAAAATCTAGAAGTAAAACTAACCATTTGACAAAACAACAAAGAACAATATGTCTGTAATGGCATTCATTAAGAAAATTATATTCTTCAAATCTCCAAACAATCCCTCCCCATTTTTTTTTATTCATTTTGTGAAATTTTAGATTTTTTAAGATGAGGTAGAAGTGCAAGTTTACTGCATGCATTTTGACCATGCACCACATTACGTGTGCAGATGCATCAATTTATTTATCCTATTCTGAAGATCGAATTCTTAATTTTTTAACGCATATACATTTCTAGTTCATTAAAGATAAAAGTTATAAGGTTAATAGAAAAAAGAGTTTATTTTAAAAATGCACCAGCTATCTCAAAAATCAACATATAATAATTTAATACTCTCAAAATTACATATTTTTAATATCTTTATAAATAATTAATTCAAAATTTGCTATTAAAAGTTCAAAAATGAAAAATTTATTAGAAACAAAGTGCATTATCAAACCTAGCACATCATGCATAACTTTTTGAGATTACAATATTTTAAATATTTTACAAATAATTACTGCATAATTTAATTTTAAAAATTCTAAATAATCATGAAATGTGAAATAGGGCTTTTGTATTTTTCAGCGTTGTATATACACCATGTAAAAAAACAACTCAAACGGTTGTATCTTTCACAGATTAATTTTAAATTTATTTAATTTCTAGGCGCAGGCTCTAGTGGAGCTTGAGCATTCTAATTGATCCCTTTTTAATTTAAATTTTGTAGCTTGTGCATGTGACAAGTGCAAATAATGTACCAACTTTTTTCAAATTTAACATATTATTTGTAAAATATTTTTTGTAAACTTATTTTTAAATCAATAATAGCAAGAATAATTAATCTAGTATGGTTATAGAATCACCATACCCCCCACATCATATCCGAAAATCAATCTGAACGAACACCATTTGATAGGATTAATTTTGGACTAAATGGATATTGGGTGTAGGTTTTTGGATTAGCCATAAAAAACCCCAAATCCTACTCTTTCAGCACCAAATAATTTTCTAAAGAATGAATCCTTCAAGGATCTATTCTCTAAAAGAAATTGATAGAGTTTCTCTTTTTTTACTTAGCTATTTTAGCATAATTTATGCTTAGATTTTTTTTGAAAAATAAAAAATGGCGGAGAGAAGAGATGGACCTTGTGGATTTGTCTTTCCAAGCTCAAAACCATGGATTTTGGAGGGCCAAATGCTGTCTTTATAGTGAGGGTGCTGCCTCCTTTCTAGGCAGGGGGGGGGGAAGGGAGAATGGGGCTTATTTTTGAGGTCTCAACGGGTATTGAGTAGTATCACATTGAGCTATTTAGGCTTGGTTTGGAATGTGCTTGATCCTTAAGTGGTTTGATTGCTTTGGGGGTGGTTTGCCTAGATTGACCCCCAAACTTGTGGGGATAGAACTAATTCGGCCCCAATTTGGCACGAACTAGGTGGTTTGGTACGCTTCGCTTGATTTTCTTTCCTTTTTTTTTGGTACAATGGCTGCTCACCCCATCCTAGTGTAGGTGCTGCCAACAGAATCAAGAGCTACAAAACGGCATAACCATGGAGGAGGGGTTCTCTGATGCGTCCAGAGGACCTCTCCGGAATGCTACGCTGCATAAGAGGCAACCCAATCGGCGGCTCTGTTCGTCTTTCTATACACATGTACCGCCTGAAACTCATTGCAATCTCGCACCATCCGTCGAATGTTGTCGATAAGAGGGCGTTCGTCCTCCGTACGCCCCTCCTCTCGTATTCAACCAATAACGGTGTTCGAGTTTCCCTCGTGGATGATGCGCTCTGCCCCTAGTCTCTTCCTAACATAGGAAATGCCTTCCCATGCTGCTCTGAGCTCCGTCCCTAAGGTTGTCAGCCCATAAGTGCATCGCCCATCCGTAGCTATAATCTGTGAGTCGTGACCCCTGATCACAAAATCCACTCCTGCTCTGTCTCCATCACCGGTTGCACTACCGTCAAAGTTCACTTTAAGATGGCCGGAGGGTGGGGGCTCTCAGAAAACAAGGACGAACCTGGGTGCTGAATCAGCATAGCAGGAGTCCCAAATATCCCTAGCCATCCTAGCCGACACGCCCTACCTGTACCGGCCTCGGTATGGTATCGAACTGTACTGGCTACTGACTGGTATGGGTCCCAGTACCGGTTTGGCGGACCTTGCTAGATTGAATTTAATACTTTGAATTGAATATGGCTATACATGCAAACATTGTGGCTGCAATTTAGAGAACTGTTCATTTCAATTTTTCATCCTTTTCTCTGAAATCTCTTTTCTTGTACGGTTGAATTTCAAGTGAAGCATTATGATGAAATTTCATCGCAAGAATTATGAAGGTTGAGTATAGTGTGAGTTGGATAAATGCACTCCATCTAGACACCGTTCACATGGATTGATATTTAGATGGAATGATTGGTTTAAATCTCATGATCCATGAATTGGCTCTTTCAATCGAGATCTGAAGTTCACAATCTAATTGATCTTAACCTAGGGATCTTATGTGAGTTGTTAGTGCCATCTTATCTTTGCTTTTTTTTGAATGAAATTTTCTCTGGTTTGTTTTGTCTTCCTCTTGCTGATTTTCAGCAAGGGAGATCTGGAAGTTTCAGATGCAAGCAGAAAATTCGGATCTGTTCTGAAAGATTCAGATCTAGAGTTTCATTGTACATCAATCCTGTGGGGTCTTTCTAAAGCTAATACCGCTTCTGAATATATGAGATTAGGTTAGGTAGCTCATCATGTATTAGAGTTGATTGTTATCTGTAGTGTGAATGTAGATGTATGTGCTAGTCCATATACTTAAGTCCTTTTTGCCCATTAACTCTTTGCTGCTGTGGTGTTTCTATCTAATTATAAATTCAAGAAGAATCAAATTCTGCTATTCTGTGCATTGTATGAAGTAGAGTTTATTTTAATTTTTTCAGTTCAATTATGAGCTATAATTTTGAATATATTCTTGAACTTCATTATGTTGTTTTTTTTATAAAAATTCATAATGATGAATTTTGTCCAATCATGTGTTTCTATTTGGTTCATGAAAGACGTGCTGTAATTTTTCTTATTTATAATTTATTCTCTTTGTAGGTTCAGAATGTCTTCTCAGCGCTGGAAAGGTCTTCCATTGCATCCATCCTATGTGTACATGCTATCACTATTCATTCATAAACTTTTTATCATTTGTCTGGCACGATCTAAGGTGGAGCATCTTATGTTATTATATTTTCATTTCACATCAATTTATCTCTTAGATTTATAGTTATTAAAGTTTCAAGTTTTGGCTAAAATGGATCGGTTTCAGACATTTTTGGCCAAGTTCAGTTAGTTTTGATTAGTTTTGTTGATTCAACTAGTTTTGGCCAAAACTAATAGAAACCACCTTTTTTTGGTTAACAGATTCATATGTTTAATCTTTTCTTTGTTTCTCTGTCTTTGAATTTGTTTACTAACTAGAAAGCATTGTGTTTCAATAATTTTTTTTGCTTAGTTTTTTTATTTTTGGAAAGAAATGAAATATTAAGATGGGATAATCAAATAAAATGTTTTTTATCTAGATGGGTAAAATGTTTTTCTTAATTTGGTAGGTTATTAAAATGAAATAAAATAACATTTGTTGAGGTCATTAGAATGGGATATGCTTAGATTAGTTTTTTCTTGCTTAGATGGGTAATTAAATAAAATAAAATGGAATATATTTAGAAGAGTTTTCTGTTGGATGGTTGTCGATTTTATACTCTTGTGATACTGAATAAGTATATAATTAATTCTATATTATTATGTACTTAGTCTTGCTAATTGTGCTTGATTGAATGAATTTTGGTTTTTATACTTAATACCTTAGTAGAGGGCATGCATTGGTATAATGATAAGGTTGCTCCATTGTGACCTATGTATCATCTGTTCAAAATATGGAAATAGCCTCTCCGCATGCGGGGCACGGCTGCATTCATCTGACCCTTCCCAAGATCTTGCGGTGGCGGGAGCCTCGTGCACTATGATGCCCTTTGGTACTTAATACACTGGTACATTATTGTGATCCACATAATGCATTAAGCTTCAATAGGATCCGATTTCAGGCCAAAACTACTTAAACTACATTAATTAGGATTCTAGATAACTCAAGATACAATGAAATGATGTAAAATAATTTTCCTTGATTTTTTTTATCTTTTCTTTTTTTTTTTTGATTTTTCTGACTTTTTTGGTTAAAATTGCTGGGAGTAAAATTACTGAACCATTGAAACTGAAAATCTACCCAGGAGACCAAAATTGAAGCCAAACCCAAGATTTAAAATCTTTCATAGTTATTTTTGTTTGTATATTACATGGTTACATGAATATTTTTGTATTATTGCTTACAAGTAGAATTAGTTTGTGCTGGACAATTGTAAATGAAAAGGCCAAATTATTATATTGTTTTATTGGTGTCATTAGGAAAGATGGTTGGATAATTATGGACTAGATTGGAACTAAAATTATCGAAGAAACTTTCTGACTTGATCAAACTTTGGACCATGATGCATTAGTGAAATAGTTGAAGTGAATTAACATTCTGCTGAGCCATTATGCGCAACAGAAACTATCTGAAAGGGCAAAAGTGCCTTGAAATAGCAATATTACCATGAGAAAGAATCTACATGTGGTATATATTTACATTGAGAAAACATATAAAGGATATAATAGAGTGATTTATGGGAACTTAGTTTGGTTTTAGTTAAAAACTTGTTCTTCTTCAGTTTAATAGTCTTGGTAGTGTTGGATTAAATTCATTGCTTGGTTTGAAACCAGCAAAAAGTATAAAAAACCATTTGCACAAATATATTAAAACTCTGAAAATTAAAGAAAAGATAAAAAAATAATGCAAATGGAGATCTATAAGCATCAATTTAAGATATATTATCATATTGTTTAGGCATATAGCTTTTGTGATTTCATTTTGAAATTAATAAAGGAAAATGGGAAGAATAAAATGGAAAATCATAGAAATTTGGAAAGATTACAAGGTGAAGAAAAATATTGTAGATGCCATTTTATAGAGTAGAAATCTATTTTATAGTATAATATTAGTGTTTACCTTGTTGTTCCAGTAACTACTGGGCTATTGAATATTTCAACTTAGGTAAGAATTGTACAAATAGTAGAAGAATGATTGGGAATCACAATCGAGAATGATAACAACCAAAAAGAATCTTTGATGTGTCTACGTTTCAAAACTCAACATTTATAAAATTATAAACCAGTAGTTGATTATGTTCGAACAAGTTATCGATAATATAACCTACTTTGTCTTAATACATGTGTATTCATATTGAAATTAAGAAATCTAGAACTTTCATTTTCATAGAGAATAATATTGGAAATATAATCTTTTTAATTCTTTTAGAATTATTTTTGGTACCAAAATTTGTGTTTCATGACATGTACTATTCATGTCAAAAGTGTTTTCCCCCTAGATCAGGAAGTAGAAACTAGCTATATAAGTCAATTTTCCTTAGTGTTCATACAATAGTATTTTTCAAATTTATGGAATTTCCTAAATTCTTGGATTGTTTGAACTTAACAACTAGTATGAAGATTTGAATGAAAATAACCAATAACTTTCAGATCAGACATCCAATTAATTCAAATTTTCTTAAGACATGCAAAGTTCAAGATTAGTCTTGCAAAAATGCTCCTTAAGGGTATAATATCATCCACAAGTCAATTCTTCAATGCAAAAGGAGAAAACATGAACCTTAAATTTTTTGGTAATGATATAGAAAATTTTCAAGGTATGCCGAAATGGGTTGAATTGCCCGGTTCATCTTGTACTGAACCGAACTGGTGGAAAATCAGGTCGGCTCGGTCCTAAATTTCGAAATTCCCCCTCCTCGAATTGGACGTTTGGAGCGGAACTGGTGCGAACTGAGTGGTTTACCTCTTTAATAGGATTGAATCATGGTCTATTGAACCTGGTGGAACCGCCTGGTTCACTCTATATCGAACCAGTAGTCGACCGGCATATGTCCCAATACCAGTTCGGTTAAGCTTGGTCAGTTTTATGCCAAACTTATTTATTTTGATCTTAAAGGGAACCCTAATATTGAGGCCAAACTTATGCTATCACCAAAACAAATTTGTGTACAAGCCAAAATGTATCTTCAGCCAAAACTCTGAACCATGTTATTTGACAACGTGAGAGGTAATCTGAATGCTCCATGTTATTTGACAACCATGGTAGTGAGCCTTCGTAGTACCATTAAATTGGAAATTAGATTCTGGTCACTAAATGCTCCATGTTAGAACAACAATCACTACTTTTTGGAGGTAGATGTCAAAGCTCCCTAAGATTTATAGTTCGAGGCATTCCTTTAGCCTTTATGGAAATTTCAATTCAAAAGAAATGAACCTTTTGGTTATGTTTATGGAGCCAAAAAAATTAGCACAAGGACATAATTGACCATAAAATTAGATGGAGAAAAATGAGAAAACAAAACAATCAAATTCTACATACCAAAATCACCATTGCCATGTAGCAGAGTGTCAATCAAAATTAAAACCATCTTAATGTACCGGTAGAAAGAACAATAAGATAAATTACTTTATTTTGTTGGGAGCATCTTAAACCCAATTATCACCTTTATCAAGTTGTCAAGTGCATAACTCGTTTCATGTTCGACAACCTCTGCTTGTTTTGTTCCACCTTTATCATTCTCAGCATTGATTTGTCCACTAGCTCTAATATCATTGCGGACGGTATCCTACACTTGTCCAATATCTTGGTAATCATCGACATAAAGTTATGGTGCATGCAGTTTTTGTTTGACAATAGCTCATGCTTATCATTGGTCGGTTCGTGCTTAAAAATACCAACATTGTTGCTGCCATTGTCCTTTGTCAACAATTGTCCTTTTTGCCCCTAGATTATTTTGGAAAATTGATATATATAGTTCTCATGTGGCTCGAAGTGGTTTAAGTTTGTGCTTTCTTGGACAATCTATTTCAGTTTTGTGATGGTACTTTTTGAGCTTCCAAACCTTGTTTATTTGAGACTTGTGGTCTCTCTACATGAGTTTCACGATAAAGCTAGATAAAGTAGGTATGTCCTTGATGTGACACCAAGATAATGTAGAAGCAACATGTTTTGTGGTGATCATGTATCTTGGAGGATAAAATTATCATTGTTGAAGGCCTATTTGTACACCTCTTAAGTATAGGCCACTCCTCTTGGAGACACTTAAGGAAATGGTTAAGGTGGTTCCCTTTATTTAGAGTACGATGATAGGGGCCAAGGAGAATTACACAGTCAATGTGGCCCAGTACTCTTTCTGAAGCTATTTGTGGGTATGCCAATAATATCCCGCACATCCCTAGGTTTAACTAAATATTTTATTTATGCTGTGTATAGTTGCTATCTATGCTATGTACATGCACACTTTATATTGTGCTTATTCGGGTTGTTAAGGATTTAGTGGCATTAAATTATTAAAGATTTATAAAAGCATGCAGTGGTAATGACCAATGTTTAGAGATCCTAGTGGATCGACCGAGTCCACCTGCTTGGCCCGTTACTTAGGACCCGTAACTAGTTGGGTTACTAAGAAACCTGGCATCCTTAAGAACCTATTTGACCCGGTGCTATACCTGATTGAATTGGTTGACCTGGATGGATTGACTGGTTTCCACCTGTTTGATTCAGTAGCATAAAATTTGAATAAAAACATAAAAAGGGAATGGGTTTAGGGCACAATCTTTTGTTTTCTCTGCTTCGCTTTTGGGGTATCTTGGAGAGCTTCTTTATCTTGTCACTATCTCCATTATCGGTTGAGTGCAAGGCCACCAAGGTTGCTTTCGTCGATCTCCTTCATCTCATCTACACCAAGGAGTAGGATAGAGCTGGTGACAAGGGTCTCAACTTCAAATTAGAGGCAAGGATGAACAAGGGAAGG
The DNA here is from genome assembly GCF_009389715.1 of Phoenix dactylifera. NCBI lineage: Eukaryota > Viridiplantae > Streptophyta > Magnoliopsida > Arecales > Arecaceae > Phoenix > Phoenix dactylifera. Next base: position 264,442 of record NW_024067781.1, on the reverse strand, counting down.
GATGATGTTAATGGGCTCAATGTTGACAGCTAGATGCCAAGGGAATGTGAATGGCGACGGGGCCTGGAGATGAGAAAGGGATGCACCAAAGGAGAAGAAGTCATGTTATGGGGGGATGAGTCTGGAGAGGGTATGAGATGGGAGAGTGCTAGGATGTGACAAATGGAATTGAGAATCAGAGAGTATTTGATAGAAAAAGATAGAGGGTTAAAGATTGAGAAGAGGGTGGTCCATCCATTACCTTTTATTTCCTCTCCCGATCAACTCGCAGGTGGACTGGGGTTGAACCAGTGATCCATGAACTAGCTGCCACAGTGGGTCAGTCTAGTTCAATGAGTTCCAAATACTGATAATGACCCTCTGACCTTCGGCTGGGAAGATCTTGAAAACCATTTCAAAGTTTTGAGTGAAACCAATTCCATGTGAAAGTAGACATCTAAAATGTTGAGATATCATGAATCAAAGTCAGGCCAATTGTGCAATCCTAATATGACAGGCTTCACAGGTTAGTACTAAATCTGATGTGGATACTTGAACATTTGGGTTACTTCATGACACTCTTTGGCCCATTATTCCATCAAATTATGGTGCCATCATCATTGTTTCTACTTTAGGACATGTATTTTAATTCTAACATAATAGTTAGCAATCATTTTATTAAATTTTATGAAGTTAAGGAGCATAGATCTAGCTTGTTGTTCATTATACCTATATATTAATACAATTTTCATGTATATAAGCTTTACATGTCTCTCCATGTCTGTGATTTCTAGAAGATTCCTGTCATATTATTCTAGATACTTGGACACTATACACCTATATCACAGGTCTAGGTAACATCGGTTCAATCTCTTTGCAACAGTGTGGTTATATACTAGTGGTGATTGTAATTTGTATGTTTTTGCTAATTTCATCTTACCTTTTGATATGCTTGTGCTTTTGTATATTTGCCAAGATGTGTCTTCTTTTGTATAGATCTTATTCTCCTCGACATGGATATATCATACAATTTACTTTAGCATTATTCTATATATGACTATATGTTTCAAATTTGCGAGTTTTCATATTTTGGATTTTTTAACTTTATCCTGTAATGATCACATATCATGCTTGAATCAACATTTGTTAAAATAATCTTTACCTTGGCTCTTATTATCTTGTTTTGCTTATTTCTATAGGGGCCGTGGATTTCTCACTCTTGATGATGTCTATGAGGTATTCTCTATCTTAAATAGTTTATAATTTGAGTAATGGTCTTTATGGTAGGGTTGAAATCAGATCGGATATGGATCAGATACCAATATACCATTTTCATATTTGTTTTATTTGACGAATACAGAAATGGTTACAGATGTTAGTTGATGCAAATATCTATATCTATATTTGTTTTAAATGGATATGGATACAAATCGAATACAAGAAGTGTGGATATAATTATGGATATAAGTTGGATAATTAAACTTTATGACCACAAAATCAAAGATATTATTAATTGGATGGTAAATCAAGTTAATAGCATGTTAATGTGGTCATATATTTTCTTAAAAGTTCATGAGTACTATATTAAATTAAATAAGATTAGAAATAGAATCGGATATTTGGATACAGATATGGTAGTTGTCTATCCATATTTATATCTATTTTTCTTTGACGGATATGGATATGGATACGGATATTAATTGGATGCTCAAGTTTTTCCATATCCGGAGAAATTTGGATATGAAAATCGATCTGGATGGATATTATTTAGTCCACTTTCATCCCTACTTTGTGGTACTTTTTGTTCATATCATGCATAGAGTTGGTTTGGTTTGGGTTAGCCCTCAATCTGATCCAACCCACTTGAATTACAGCTCAAACTTTTGGCCATTTGAACAGTGCACTCATCATTTGCAATTTAGCATTTTGTCCTATGTGATTTTGACCTCCATTTGTGCAGATTCTTTTTGTTTGCAGATAATATTTGAGTCTATTGTGACAGCAAACCAAGAATTCTATTATTCATGACCTAGTTGATGTGCCTGATATATTGAAAATTGGGTCATATTTTTTTTTTTCCATGAATGAAAACATGATGCTCATCAACATCAATCTATTTATTTTATTAGTATGCAAGCATGAGTAAATGCCTTTGCTCTACACTTCTTTGCACCTGCACATACTTTTCATGCCCAATTTTGTTTTGCATGATGCAGATCCTTGTATTTGTTTCTCTTGATTATTTTTTCTATTACAATGTTAACTATTTATCGTGAATTCTAAGTTGAGGACCACTGTTGAAACAATGTCACAGGCGCTGGTCAAACTCGGTTTCTCCCTTGACTCACCTGCCTTTTATACAGTCTGTGAGGTACTATACATCTGTGCTTTTATATCACAAAAAGCAATAATTTTTCTAAAAGCAATGATGCAACTTGTGCAATTAGTTTAGTTAGTAGCTTTCAACACATAAGTGTTGTTTGGCCATTTCCAGACAAAGGATTACATGGATCCTCGCTACCTAATCTTTCAAATCATCAACAATTGCAAATATTAGATCAGCAAGCCCTCCGATGAGAGATTTATATCCTGTTCAGAGATGATTACTACCTTCAAAAGATGGAGCAAATTTTTGTCATAGTATGAGGAGTCACAAACATGGAAAATGAAATAAGCTTCCATCTTATTGGCTATTTATCAATAGGGATCATTATAAACCTCCTATTTATGTTTTCTATGTTAGCTTGGTTGTTAAACAAGAATAGGTCCATATAATGTAAGCATCAAGCACAGGATGAAGCTGCTAAACTCCTGTGTATTATCTGCCCATTGTTTGATTTTAGGTTGATTCCAGATAAGTGATCAAGGATAAAATAGAAAGACTTCATCACCCTCTCTTCCCCCCACCCCCTGCAAAACCTTTTTTTTTTGGAAGAAAATGAATGCAACAAAAGAAAAGCTATTTTACCTGCTCATATCGATGGTTTTCGCCTACAAAGCAGGTGTGTTTAGTGAATCACCTTTCATGTTAATTCAAGCGAATCACCCACTCCTGGTCCAGCTTGACCTAGGTCCAAACCAAAGGTTTAGACCTAGGCCTGTATCTGGTTAGGTGGAGTCTCTTTCTCCATGTTCGAATCAGGTCTAGAGTTCCAATAATCCAAGGCCCATGCCAAACCTGATTGGCAGTTACATCTTAATTTGAGAGCCATGCCTGACTAATGGATCTTTCTTTGAACATGGATCAGACACTTGCATTTCTATCTGAAGCCAACCAAATTTCATGCAAAAGTTGTATAGTATATAAGATTTGGTAACATGGATTTGTGTGTTACTAGATGATTGAAGTTCTGTCTCCTGACTAACAACTTCTTCCCACTCACTCACTGTTTCAAAATGTATTCCAGTAGCAGGTGGTTGGGCTATTGTGTAATGCTTGTGCAGTTTGTGTTTTCAGTTTTTAACCATATTAAAAAGTTATCAGGATTCACAAATTTAGCAATTATTTGAGAGCCTATTTTAACTTAGTATGACATGTATTGGAGTAAATTAATAATATTACTCTATACACCACGTTCAAGTTACAAGTTGGAAAATGCAGCAAAGTAATCTATCAATTATGTAAGTAAAGTGGGAAGAGAAGGAGAACATGCTATCATTTGCATGGAGCTTTGAACACTTGCGTGCTGCATGGGCATATGCGGGCACCTACCAACCTTCTGTGGTGCAACCACATATGGGGAGTGCAAGTCCAAGGTGGTGCTGTCACTAGATGGCATTCACATATACTTGCACCTGTCATTGCATGTACCACTTCTTAAAACGTACTTACTAAAGAAATGCAACATTTTGACCATGTTAGGATTATATTCATAATGTTTACATCTCATTAAAGCATTTTATGTTTGTATATCTTGAGATGGTATATGTATTATGCCTGCCCTCTGCATTTTCTTGTGATTTGTATTGTTCTAATTGTTAGAACTATTGTTTAATGTTTCTCTTGATCACATTAGAGCTTTGATAAGAACAAGATGGGAATGGTTCGGTTGGACGAGTTCATATCAATTTGTATTTTTGCACAGTCAGCTCGGTATGTAAATTCATATACCTTATATGAAACTACTTAGTTGTTCTTCATTACATAATATATTCTTTTTTCATTTTTATCTTTATGTTTGTTTGTTAGACCAATTCATGTTGTTTTGTTAGGATGTCAACTAATGACAGAGTGCATTGAATTCATTTTGCTCCTGGGGCGGTAGCAGCTTCTTCATTCTACCTAAGAACTTTTTAAGTCTATTTTGACAGTCCGCTCTGTATATAAATTGTAGTAACTTGATATGAACCTCTTTAGAGTTGTTCTTCATTATATAATTAATTTCTTTCTTCATTTTCATCTGCTTTTATTAAATGAGCAAATGCTTTTATGATGGAACATATAACTTAGCTGTGCTACATTT